>NW_027331268.1:0-155550 GCF_022965805.1 Primulina eburnea
GTAACTAAAGAATTTAACATCGCGACCAAAAACAATAGTCCTAGGCATGCCATGCAACCTAACGACTTCGCTAAAGAACAAATCCGCAATGTTTGAAGCATCATCGGACAAGCTATAAAATGTTCCATTTCAGAGAATCTATCCACAACAACAAAAATAGAATCCCTCCCCTTCTTAGTCCTAGGCAACCCCAAAATAAAGTCCATAGAAATGTCAATCCAAGTTCTTTTTAAGAATAGCACACAAAAGTGTTCCCAAAGTTCTATTGACAACTTCAGTTTGTCCATCCGTTTGAGGATGACAAGTAGTAGAAAACAACAATTTTGTGCCTAGTTTAGCCCATAAAGTATTCCAAAAGTAACTCAAGAATTTAACATCGCGACCAGAAACAATAGTCCTAGGCATGCCTTGCAACCTAACGACTTCTCTAAAGAACAAATCCGCAATGTTTGAAGCATCATCGGACAAGCTATCAAATGTGCCATTTTAGAGAATCTATCCACAACAACAAAAAAAGAATCCCTCCCCTTCTTAGTCATAGGCAACCCCAAAATAAAGTCCATAGAAATGTCAATCCAAGTTCTTTTTAAGAAAGTGTTCCCAAAGTTCTATTGACAACTTCAGTTTGTCCATCCGTTTGAGGATATAAAGTAGTAGAAAACAACAATTTTGTGCCAAGTTTAGCCCATAAAGTCTTCCAAAAGTAACTCAAGAATTTAACATCGCGACCAGAAACAATAGTCCTAGGCATGCTGTAATGCCCTAGAATTTAATTACCGTAATCTGAAATGATTTATTAATTAATTACGGTAAATATAGACGGAACGGATCGGACCAAAACACATGAGAAAGGTGTAAATTGTGTGCGCAAAGAAATGAGTTGGCGCACATGCGCGATGGAATGGAGCGCACATGCGCCAACAGGGCAGAAGCCTGCGCGCACTTGCGCGCGAGCTCCAGAAGGTTGGGCGCATATGCGCCGATTGGATGCGCGCATATGCGCGAATGTTGATTTCCGAGACAGTAGGTCTCGCGCATATGCGCGAGATGAAGCGCGCATATGCGCGAGTAGTATAGGAGCGCGCATATGTGCATGACAACAGGTGGGGCTGGATCAGGGTCAAGAAGAGAATGAGAGAAGACGAGTTTAGCGTGGTGATTCCGGACTTGATTTAGAGATAGGGTTAGAAACTTGATATTAGCTGTTAAACCCTAGTGAATAAATGTATGTTGTACATGACTTGTACTTTTATACTGAGATGTATATTCATGTTTAATAAGTAATTTGAGTAAATTACATTACGTTTCCGCTTGGTATTTTAAAAAAAATTAGACCCTGTTTTATAATTGATTAATTAGTCCCAAACATGAAAAGAACTTGATTAGCGTCCGGGTCCCCACAACAGGTGGTATCAGAGCCGTAGGTACTAGAACTGTGGATTCTTGAGATTGAGATAGAAGAGGATAGTGAGCGGGGTAGATTGAGGTTTTCTTTCCTTGCTTGTGAATGCTAGCATGCTTACTGCTTTATATAATACATGTTACTTGATTTATCTGATTTGATTTTGTAATATGTATTATTGGGAACGAATCTGAATTGATTCATGATCAGCAGTAAGATGATCGGAGGAGGGGCTGAATTGAAACAGGTTTGTTGGATTGAGTTACTAATCCTTTTGAGTTTCAGATATGCCTCCCAGACGTATATCAGAACAGGATAGTACATCAAATCCTCCAATGGATGTAACACCGACTCCCATGGAAACCTTGCTGAAGAGGTTTCAATCATTCAAACCACCCACTCTGAAAGGTACTGAGACATCAGTTGAGTGTGAGAGTTGGCTGAATGATATCGAAAAGCTGTTTGAATTGCTGGAGTATAGCGATGAGCGCCGAATTAAGTTGATTGTGAACCAGTTGCATGATGTTGCAAAGAGCTGGTGGAGTACGATGAAGAGGGCCTTGGAGCAACAAGGTACGACTATTACTTGGGATGTATTTAAAACTGAATTTTATCAGAGATTTTTCTCAGTGTCGTACAGGAAAGACAAGGGAGCAGAGTTTGCCAATTTGAAACAGGGTCAGCTGAACATTGAAGAATATGTAACCAAGTTCTCTACCTTGTTGAAGTTCGCTCCACATGTGGCTGATAATGATGAAGCCGTGGCTGATCAGTTCATCAATGGCTTGAATCCTGATATCTTTACATTGGTGAACACAGGGCGACCAAATAACTTTGCTGATGCCATGAATAGAGCAAAGGGCGCTGAAGCAGGCCTGATAAGGCAGAGAGGAGCTGCATTTGTTTCTCAAGAGTGGAGACCACCGCAACCATCTCCCAGATTTGAGAGTGATAGTAGTGGTGGAAAGAAAGATTTTCTGAAGGCTAGAGGAAAGCAGTTTAAGAAACCTGGCGGCAGTTCTTCTAGCTCTAGTGGTTCTCAGCAGAGTTATACTGGTGTTTATTGCGGAAATTGTGGAGGGAGACATTCCACTGAACAATGCCAAGGAGTACTTGGTAGCTGCCACTTCTGCAAACAACAGGGACATTTTTCCAGAGTGTGTCCACAGAGGGGTTCCCAAAGATTCCAGGGAGTCGAATCATCTGGATCAGTAGCACAGTGGAGTAGACAATCAGCTGCTGTTCCTTCATTTCAGCCAGCACCATCTCAGTCACAGCAGAGGCCAGGAGGAAGCCAGACAGTTGGCCAGCCTCCTAGACAGCAGGCCAGAGTATTTGCTTTGACCGAGGAGCAAGCTCAGGAAGCACCAGATGACAATGTTGCAGGTAACTGATTTGTTTGATTATCCTGCATATGTATTGAGGGATACCGGTGCTTCACATATTTTATTTCTGGAAAATTTGCATTGATCCCTGCATTATCTGTTGAATCCCTAGTTACTGTAGTATATGTTTCTGTTCCTTTGAGAAAAGATCTGGTATCAGTGAGTTCTGTTAGATCTGGTATACTACAGTAGGATAAGAATGAGATCGAGTTAGAATATATGGTAGCTAGTATTGTACCGATGATGTCTGAGTTTGGGACTGCATTACGAATATTGATATGCGGATCAAGTACAGAGCTACCCTAGATTAATTTTAGAAGAGGGTGAGAATGGAACCTGAGATGGCCAAGGGATGAATATTGTACGATAAGGATTCTAGATTGAGAATTCCTTTGATAATTCGTACTAACTATGATTCGATTAGTACATAAAGGAGCAGAATGACTCCTTATGTATTCAGTTGATTTACTGAAATTGAGTCTATCATTGGCTGATTTACCAATGATATGAAAGTTAGTAATGTTTTCCCCTGATAAGATTTCAGATCTGAGTTCAGTCAGAAAGATTGAGTTAACCGTGCGTAGTTGACCAAGGTAAATATCAGTGTCAGATATTTGCGGTTTTATGAGTTTAGCAGATCGGTACTAATGAGTGATGTCTTGAATCCGACTGAATAGTGTTGCTATTCTGAATTCGGGTTTGAATCAGATAGAAGACAGTGTTGGTGGAAACAAATGAAAGCTGATATTGCTTAATTTGTAGCCAAATATCTAAATTGCCAACAGATGAAGGCTGAGAAAATGAAACCCGGAGGACTATTACAGAGTTTGACTATTCCTGTAAGGAAAGGAGATCACAATTCCATGATTTTGTAATGAGATTACTGAGATCCTCCCGAGGTTGTGATGCGATTTGGGTTGTGATTGATCGATTGACCAATTCGCATGCCTTATTCAATACAAGATGATGTACCGATATGACCAGATGACTGAAATTTATGTCAGATGAGTGATCAGACGGCATAGAGTGCCAAAGTCGATTGTAGTAGACCGTGATTTTTGGTTTATATCGTACGTTGGAAAGAGTTTGCAGTAGGCTTTAGGTTAAAGTTACCTTTTAGTACCGCAATCATCCACAGACCGAGGGATAGTCTGAGCAGACGATCCTGACATTGGAGGATATGTTGAAAGCAGTAGTGTTTGATTTCAGCACTAGATGGCAAGATGAAGTGCCATTTGGTGAGTTTTCGTACCATCATAACTATCAGACGTGTATTGAAATAACTTCTTTCGAAGTATTGCACGAAAAGAGGTGTCGATTCCATCTTTAGTGGAAGATATCTCTGAGGTTCCTGAGAATGAACCTGACATGATCAGAAATATGACTGAAAGAATGAAGTTGAGTCAGAAGAAAATGAAGGCAGCCCAAGATAGACAAGCCGAATATGCCAACGTCGGAAGATGACTGTTGGTAACTGAGACCAACGATCGAATATATCGTTGATTAAGATAAATAGATTCGATAACACCTGATGAAGTTGAGTTGTTACGAACTATTGAGTGGTTTATACGGATGTTGTATAACCAACATGGCAAGATTGATTTTGTCAGAATTAAATGGAGAAGTATTATGACATTATACTTAGTGAATTCTTATTCCAGACCGGAATCAGATATTTGAGTTTGGATGTTAAACTCTGTTATACATTTCTTCTGATAGATTTGAATTAATTTAGTGAGAGTTCGAGGACGAACTCAAATCTAAGAGGGGGAGAAATGTAATTCCCTAGAATTTAATTACCGTAATCTGAAATGATTTATTAATTAATTACGGTAAATATAGACGGAACGGATCGGACCAAAACACATGAGAAAGGTGAAAATTGTGTGCGCAAAGAAATGAGTTGGCGCACATGCGCGATGGAATGGAGCGCACATGCGCCAACAGGGCAGAAGCCTGCGCGCACATGCGCGACTTCAAAGCGCGCACTTGCGCGCGAGCTCCAGAAGGTTGGGCGCATATGCGCCGATTGGATGCGCGCATATGCGCGAATGTTGATTTCCGAGACAGTAGGTCTCGCGCATATGCGCGAGATGAAGCGCGCATATGCGCGAGTAGTACAGGAGCCGGGCAGTGCTTCCGGCGCATATGCGCGGAATTGTGCGCGCATATGCGCCATTCATGCAGAAGGAATGGTTGACATTTGGAATCGCATGCACGAGTTGGTGTATATATATATATATATATATATACAAGTAAATGTAAATCCTCAGAAAAGAAAGAGGAAATCGAGGGATTCTTTGAGGAAAATTCTTCGAAGATTATTGTCGTGATTTACGAGCGATCCGTCCGTCAGATTTTAAATCCGACTTCAGTACCGAGTTCATATCAACGTAGGATACAACTGGACGTAAGTTTTGTTACGTTTTCACATGTCTTGAAATTATGGTATTGTCAGAATCTGATATGATTCATATATGATGTTCTTGGCATGTTAGACATCATATAATTGAAACCGGACTGAGGAACAGATACCATATGAAATTATTATGAATTTCGGAGTTGAATTGATATCAGAATTGAGTTGTTATTGATTATGAGATATTAGAATTGATATCTGACTGATATGATATGACTGGAGATATTGAGATTATGCCGTTATGTTGTTGAAACAGAATTTGATTAAATTCTGATTATATCCAGTATTGATTGGGTAATGTATTGATACCGTACCCTCGATATTGTTATTGTCAGACTGAGTATTAACAGGCTTGGGGTTCGAGACGTCGACAGAGTCAGAATATCAGAAAGAAAGGTATAAATTAATGTTGAGTTGGGATTGCCCAACTCGAGGAAGGTTTGACTCGAGTTTCCCTAAATCACATACTTAGTTTATTACATTGATTCTTGTAATTGATGAGATTGATATTTGTAGTCTATTGATTTATAGCCACTGCATGTAAGGACTGCTGATTCGCTAGTCATTGATTGATTTGTTTAGATACTGACTGTATGTATTGATTTCTGAGTCGTTGAGTCATAGGCTGATTCGCCTAGTCACCGGCTGATTCGTCGGGTTATTGACTGATTCGTCTAAACTTAAGCTGATTCGCTTAATTACAGGCTGAGTTGTCTGATTATTGGCTGATTCGCCTAATTACTGGCTGATTCGTCAGGTTATTGACTGAGTCGTCAATTCTGCGGCTGATTCGCCCAGACACTGAATATATGAATTATATCGATGCCGTTTAGGGATTGATTCATTCCTAGCGACTGAGATTCGGTATATTTATCATTATTCAGACATCGGGATCCCTAGGATAGAGTTGAGTCGAGTCTGAGACGACGCGTCAGTTGAGTCGAGTCTGAGACGACGCGTCAGTGGAGTTGAGTCTGATATGACATATTGATTTACAGTTTTATATCATTCATGTTTGTTGAATTGCTACATGTTAATGATAACTGATATATGCTTCTATATATGTTTTTATATATGTTCGTTGATTTATACTGGGATATTTATATCTCACCGGAGTTATCCGGCTGTTGTCTTGTTTTGTATGTGTGCATGACAACAGGTGGGGCTGGATCAGGGTCAAGAAGAGGATGAGAGAAGACGAGTTTAGCGTGGTGATTCCGGACTTGATTTAGAGATAGGGTTAGACACTTGATATTAGCTGTTAAACCCTAGTGAATAAATGTATGTTGTACATGACTTGTACTTTTATACTGAGATGTATATTCATGTTTAATAAGTAATTTGAGTAAATTACATTACGTTTCCGCTTGGTATTTTAAAAAAAAAATTAGACCCTGTTTTATAATTGATTAATTAGTCCCAAACATGATTAAGAACTTGATTAGCGTCCGGGTCCCCACAACAGGTGGTATCAGAGCCGTAGGTACTAGAACTGTGGATTCTTGAGATTGAGATAGAAGAGGATAGTGAGCGGGGTAGATTGAGGTTTTCTTTCCTTGCTTGTGAATGCTAGCATGCTTACTGCTTTATATAATACATGTTACTTGATTTATCTGATTTGATTTTGTAATATGTATTATTGGGAACGAATCTGAATTGATTCATGATCAGCAGTAAGATGATCGGAGGAGGGGCTGAATTGAAACAGGTTTGTTGGATTGAGTTACTAATCCTTTTGAGTTTCAGATATGCCTCCCAGACGTATATCAGAACAGGATAGTACATCAAATCCTCCAATGGATGTAACACCGACTCCCATGGAAACCTTGCTGAAGAGGTTTCAATCATTCAAACCACCCACTCTGAAAGGTACTGAGACATCAGTTGAGTGTGAGAGTTGGCTGAATGATATCGAAAAGCTGTTTGAATTGCTGGAGTATAGCGATGAGCGCCGAATTAAGTTGATTGTGAACCAGTTGCATGATGTTGCAAAGAGCTGGTGGAGTACGATGAAGAGGGCCTTGGAGCAACAAGGTACGACTATTACTTGGGATGTATTTAAAACTGAATTTTATCAGAGATTTTTCCCAGTGTCGTACAGGAAAGACAAGGGAGCAGAGTTTGCCAATTTGAAACAGGGTCAGCTGAACATTGAAGAATATGTAACCAAGTTCTCTACCTTGTTGAAGTTCGCTCCACATGTGGCTGATAATGATGAAGCCGTGGCTGATCAGTTCATCAATGGCTTGAATCCTGATATCTTTACATTGGTGAACACAGGGCGACCAAATAACTTTGCTAATGCCATGAATAGAGCAAAGGGCGCTGAAGCAGGCCTGATAAGGCAGAGAGGAGCTGCATTTGTTTCTCAAGAGTGGAGACCACCGCAACCATCTCCCAGATTTGAGAGTGATAGTAGTGGTGGAAAGAAAGATTTTCTGAAGGCTAGAGGAAAGCAGTTTAAGAAACCTGGCGGCAGTTCTTCTAGCTCTAGTGGTTCTCAGCAGAGTTATACTGGTGTTTATTGCGGAAATTGTGGAGGGAGACATTCCACTGAACAATGCCAAGGAGTACTTGGTAGCTGCCACTTCTGCAAACAACAGGGACATTTTTCCAGAGTGTGTCCATAGAGGGGTTCCCAAAGATTCCAGGGAGTCGAATCATCTGGATCAGTAGCACAGTGGAGTAGACAATCAGCTGCTCTTCCTTCATTTCAGCCAGCACCATCTCAGTCACAGCAGAGGCCAGGAGGAAGCCAGACAGTTGGCCAGCCTCCTAGACAGCAGGCCAGAGTATTTGCTTTGACCGAGGAGCAAGCTCAGGAAGCACCAGATGACAATGTTGCAGGTAACTGATTTGTTTGATTATCCTGCATATGTATTGAGGGATACCGGTGCTTCACATATTTTATTTCTGGAAAATTTGCATTGATCCCTGCATTATCTGTTGAATCCCTAGTTACTGTAGTATATGTTTCTGTTCCTTTGAGAAAAGATCTGGTATCAGTGAGTTCTGTTAGATCTGGTATACTACAGTAGGATAAGAATGAGATCGAATTAGAATATATGGTAGCTAGTATTGTACCGATGATGTCTGAGTTTGGGACTGCATTACGAATATTGATATGCGGATCAAGTACAGAGCTACCCTAGATTAATTTTAGAAGAGGGTGAGAATGGAACCTGAGATGGCCAAGGGATGAATATTGTACGATAAGGATTCTAGATTGAGAATTCCTTTGATAATTCGTACTAACTATGATTCGATTAGTACATAAAGGAGCAGAATGACTCCTTATGTATTCAGTTGATTTACTGAAATTGAGTCTATCATTGGCTGATTTACCAATGATATGAAAGTTAGTAATGTTTTCCCCTGATAAGATTTCAGATCTGAGTTCAGTCAGAAAGATTGAGTTAACCGTGCGTAGTTGACCAAGGTAAATATCAGTGTCAGATATTTGCGGTTTTATGAGTTTAGCAGATCGGTACTAATGAGTGATGTCTTGAATCCGACTGAATAGTGTTGCTATTCTGAATTCGGGTTTGAATCAGATAGAAGACAGTGTTGGTGGAAACAAATGAAAGCTGATATTGCTTAATTTGTAGCCAAATATCTAAATTGCCAACAGATGAAGGCTGAGAAAATGAAACCCAGAGGACTATTACAGAGTTTGACTATTCCTGTAAGGAAAGGAGATCACAATTCCATGAATTTTGTAATGAGATTACTGAGATCCTCCCGAGGTTGTGATGCGATTTGGGTTGTGATTGATCGATTGACCAATTCGCATGCCTTATTCAATACAAGATGATGTACCGATATGACCAGATGACTGAAATTTATGTCAGATGAGTGATCAGACGGCATAGAGTGCCAAAGTCGATTGTAGTAGACCGTGATTTTTGGTTTATATCGTACGTTGGACAGAGTTTGCAGTAGGCTTTAGGTTAAAGTTACCTTTTAGTACCGCAATCATCCACAGACCGAGGGATAGTCTGAGCAGACGATCCTGACATTGGAGGATATGTTGAAAGCAGTAGTGTTTGATTTCAGCACTAGATGGCAAGATGCAGTGCCATTTGGTGAGTTTTCGTACCATCATAACTATCAGACGTGTATTGAAATAACTTCTTTCGAAGTATTGCACGAAAAGAGGTGTCGATTCCCTCTTTAGTGGAAGATATCTCTGAGGTTCCTGAGAATGAACCTGACATGATCAGAAATATGACTGAAAGAATGAAGTTGAGTCAGAAGAAAATGAAGGCAGCCCAAGATAGACAAGCCGAATATGCCAACGTCGGAAGATGACTGTTGGTAACTGAGACCAACGATCGAATATATCGTTGATTAAGATAAATAGATTCGATAACAGCTGATGAAGTTGAGTTGTTACGAACTATTGAGTGGTTTATACGGATGTTGTATAACCAACATGGCAAGATTGATTTTGTCAGAATTAAATGGAGAAGTATTATGACATTATACTTAGTGAATTCTTATTCCAGACCGGAATCAGATATTTGAGTTTGGATGTTAAACTCTGTTATACATTTCTTCTGATAGATTTGAATTAATTTAGTGAGAGTTCGAGGACGAACTCAAATCTAAGAGGGGGAGAAATGTAATGCCCTAGAATTTAATTACCGTAATCTGAAATGATTTATTAATTAATTACGGTAAATATAGACGGAACGGATCGGACCAAAACACATGAGAAAGATGTAAATTGTGTGCGCAAAGAAATGAGTTGGCGCACATGCGAGATGGAATGGAGCGCACATGCGCCAACAGGGCAGAAGCCTGCGCGCACATGCGCGACTTCAAAGCGCGCACTTGCGCGCGAGCTCCAGAAGGTTGGGCGCATATGCGCCGATTGGATGCGCGCATATGCGCGAATGTTGATTTCCGAGACAGTAGGTCTCGCGCATATGCGCGAGATGAAGCGCGCATATGCGCGAGTAGTACAGGAGCCGGGCAGTGCTTCCGGCGCATATGCGCGGAATTGTGCGCGCATATGCGCCATTCATGCAGAAGGAATGGTTGACATTTGGAATCGCATGCACGAGTTGGTGTATATATATATATATATATATACAAGTAAATGTAAATCCTCAGAAAAGAAAGAGGAAATCGAGGGATTCTTTGAGGAAAATTCTTCGAAGATTATTGTCGTGATTTACGAGCGATCCGTCCGTCAGATTTTAAATCCGACTTCAATACCGAGTTCATATCAACGTAGGATACAACTGGACGTAAGTTTTGTTACGTTTTGACATGTCTTGAAATTATGGTATTGTCAGAATCTGATATGATTCATATATGATGTTCTTGGCATGTTAGACATCGTATAATTGAAACCGGACTGAGGAACAGATACCATATGAAATTATTATGAATTTCGGAGTTGAATTGATATCAGAATTGAGTTGTTATTGATTATGAGATATTAGAATTGATATCTGACTGATATGATATGACTGGAGATATTGAGATTATGCCGTTATGTTGTTGAAACAGAATTTGATTAAATTCTGATTATATCCAGTATTGATTGGGTAATGTATTGATACCGTACCCTCGATATTGTTATTGTCAGACTGAGTATTAACAGGCTTGGGGTTCGAGACGTCGACAGAGTCAGAATATCAGAAAGAAAGGTATAAATTAATGTTGAGTTGGGATTGCACAACTCGAGGAAGGTTTGACTCGAGTTTCCCTAAATCACATACTTAGTTTATTACATTGATTCTTGTAATTGATGAGATTGATATTTGTAGTCTATTGATTTATAGCCACTGCATGTAAGGACTGCTGATTCGCTAGTCATTGATTGATTTGTTTAGATACTGACTGTATGTATTGATTTCTGAGTCGTTGAGTCATAGGCTGATTCGCCAAGTCACCGGCTGATTCGTCGGGTTATTGACTGATTCGTCTAAACTTAAGCTGATTCGCTTAATTACAGGCTGAGTTGTCTGATTATTGGCTGATTCGCCTAATTACTGGCTGATTCGTCAGGTTATTGACTGAGTCGTCAATTCTGCGGCTGATTCGCCCAGACACTGAATATATGAATTATATCGATGCCGTTTAGGGATTGATTCATTCCTAGCGACTGAGATTCGGTATATTTATCATTATTCAGACATCGGGATCCCTAGGATAGAGTTGAGTCGAGTCTGAGACGACGCGTCAGTTGAGTCGAGTCTGAGACGACGCGTCAGTGGAGTTGAGTCTGATATGACATATTGATTTACAGTTTTATATCATTCATGTTTGTTGAATTGCTACATGTTAATGATAACTGATATATGCTTCTATATATGTTTTTATATGACCGCATGTTCGTTGATTTATACTGGGATATTTATATCTCACCGGAGTTATCCGGCTGTTGTCTTGTTTTGTATGTGTGCATGACAACAGGTGGGGCTGGATCAGGGTCAAGAAGAGGATGAGAGAAGACGAGTTTAGCGTGGTGATTCCGGACTTGATTTAGAGATAGGGTTAGACACTTGATATTAGCTGTTAAACCTTAGTGAATAAATGTATGTTGTACATGACTTGTACTTTTATACTGAGATGTATATTCATGTTTAATAAGTAATTTGAGTAAATTACATTACGTTTCCGCTTGGTATTTTAAAAAAAAAATTAGACCCTGTTTTATAATTGATTAATTAGTCCCAAACATGATTAAGAACTTGATTAGCGTCCGGGTCCCCACACATGCCATGCAACCTAACGACTTCTCTAAAGAACTAATCCGCAATGTTTGAAGCATCATCGGACAAGCTATAAAATGTGTCATTTTGGAGAATCTATCCACAACAAAAAAAATAGAATCCCTCCCCTTCTTAGTCCTAGACAACCCCAAAATAAAATCCATAGAAATGTCAATCCAAGTTCTTTTTAAGAATAGCAGGCAAAAGTGTTCCCAAAGTTCTATTGACAACTTCAGTTTGTCCATCCGTTTGAGGATGACAAGTAGTAGAAAACAACAATTTTGTGCCAAGTTTAGCCCATAAAGTCTTCCAAAAGTAACTCAAGAATTTAACATCGCGAGCAGACACAATGGTCCTAGGCATGCTATGCAACCTAGCGACTTCTCTAAAGAACAAATCCGCAATGTTTGAAGCATCATCGGATTTTTTGACAAGCTATAAAATGTGCCATCTTAGAGAATCTGTCCACAACAACAAAAATAGAATCCCTCCCCTTCTTAGTCCTAGGCAACCCCAAAATAAAGTCCATAGAAATGTCAATCCAAGTTCTTTTTAAGAATAGCACGCAAAAGTGTTCCCAAAGTTCTATTGACAACTTCAGTTTGTCCATCCGTTTGAGGATGACAAGTAGTAGAAAACAACAATTTTGTGCCAAGTTTAGCCCATAAAGTCTTCCAAAAGTAACTTAAGAATTTAACATCGCGACCAGAAACAATAGTCCTAGGCATGCCATGCAACCTAACGACTTCTCTAAAGAACTAATCCGCAATGTTTGAAGCATCATCGGACAAGCTATAAAATGTGTCATTTTGGAGAATCTATCCACAACAAAAAAAATAGAATCCCTCTGTGGGGACCCGGACGCTAATCATTTTTTAATCACCGTTGGGATTTAATTATCTGTTCTGATAAACAGGGTCTAAAATTTTTCTTTTTAAATTATAACTGCGGAAGGGAATGGAATCTAAATACTATACATGTCTGTATATAAAAATACAAATTCAGTATTACAATAAAATAATGTACAACATTCTAATCTAAGGTTCACTACTAAAGTTCTAGTAGTAAAATCCAATCTACTGTAAGTCCGGAATCACCACGCTAAACTCGTCTTCTCTCATCATCTTCTCGACCCTGATCCAGCCCCACCTGTTGTCATGCACACATACAAAACACGACAACAGCCGGATAACTCCGGTGAGAATAAATCCCAGTATAAAACATGGTAAGCATGTATATAAACAAAGTAATTCATAAAACATGCGATCATGTATAAACCAATATATTTCATAATCTATGAAATAAATCAAATAAGCATGCAACTCAAATCAGATAAACATGCATATAAACAATCTAAATCATAAAACATGCTAGCACAACTGAAAGCAATAACGATGGGTCCCATGATCTAGTTGCCACATCCATATAAGCATGAAGTCCTAATCAAATCATGTCTAGACTTGACTCGATCTATAACTCTAGGGATCCCGGGGTGAATAAGACGGCACTGTCTGTCACCTACCCTACCAATCGAGGTGCTGTCCGTCTTATTCCTAGACTTCGGCCTGATCTGTATCCGCGTCTACAATAGGGGCGATGATCTTCCCCTAAGCTGTGATATCGCCGAACGTCTAGAAGTCTGGATGATCTCGCAGACTTTCCTATCTTAATGCATGAATACACAATCTGTAAACAAGCATAATCATCTTAATGCAATGCAACATGATCTGTAAACAAAGCATAGCAAGATTTGCATACAAGTTCTATAAATAAATTTATAAACAAGGATATAGTATGTGATTTATTGGGCAACTCAAATGGTGATCTCAATTGAGTTGTTTCTTCCCGAATATCACATGAATTATACCTTTGTCGTCCCCGTCCGAGGAAGACGAAGTCTTGAAGTCCAGTCTGTCCATATCCGATCTGAAATGACAAAATCAAATACATTGTATCACTGTGTAGCTCAATTCACAATCTGTTCTGATCAATACTCAACTCAGTACATAATCTGATCAATCTGAACAAAACACAATCTGATCATATCAATAATATCACGATATAATCTAAATCATATCTGAATCTGATCAATCTGTTTCCAGCATATGCATATCTAACAAATACATCTTCAGAGACGCTGAAATACAAAACACAGACATACAGTATTCTTTCTTCGATCTGACGTCACATATCTACTGAATAATCTATCCAGACATACAAGAATAATCATCTCTCTATTCTTCAATCAAGAACAATACAAATCTAATGTTTAATCTCAATCAATATCTCTGAAAATTATAACAATTTCAGAAACAGTCTGTTCTTTAATCTGTCTTCAATTCTACAATGACCACTACAGCAGAAACACCATATCTGAATCATATGCAATTCTAGTAACATCATATTTTCAAAACATCTCAAAACGTAACAAAACTTACGTCCTTGTGTAGCTCTAGTCGAGAGAAGTACGATACCGCGTTCGGATTCGAATTCTGATGCACAGATTCTTCGTAAACCAAATTCTAAGCTTAAGAACTAAACTTTCTCTCCCAAACTATCGATTTCCCCTTTGAATTCTGAATAAAACGTGTCATGCTTCTATATATATATTGCATGCACCAACTGAAACGTGGCATCATTCTCCGCATGGCACATCACACTGCGGGTGCGGTCCCTGCAGCACCGCGGGTGCGCTTCAGTCTCGGCAATTCTATCTAAAATGCACAAGTCATGACCGCGGGTGCGGCTCTTCCAATACCGCGGGTGCGGTCTGGCACCGCGGGTGCGGTGTATGCAAGACCGCGGGTGCGGTCTTGCTTCGTCCAAAATTCTTACCCTACTGAACTTACACCGCGGGTGCGGTGTAAACAAGGGCACGGGTGCGGTCTTGCACATTCTAAAATTTATAGTTTTGATCCGAACAACATCCCATAATCTTATCTGATCAATTCTACAAGTCTGGGGATATTTCATTAATCTTGTCTGATCAATTCTACGACAATTCTGGGGCATTACATTTCTCCCCCTCTTAGAACTGAGTTCGTCGTCGAACTCGCAGCCAATCAATCTAAATTTATCAGAAGAGATGTATAACAGAGTTTAACATCCAAACTTATCTCACTAACATCATTCTGTGGTGTCTTTCTTTGGTCAATTTCTGATTCTAATCTGAATTCAAAATTCAAGAATTATAATATCATAATCCTTTTCAACTCGTTCTAGCCGAATCAATACCG
The DNA here is from genome assembly GCF_022965805.1 of Primulina eburnea. Taxonomy (NCBI): domain Eukaryota; kingdom Viridiplantae; phylum Streptophyta; class Magnoliopsida; order Lamiales; family Gesneriaceae; genus Primulina; species Primulina eburnea. The sequence continues at coordinate 15,171 of NW_027331268.1, forward strand.
CATTTACTGGCTATACAACATCCGTATATGCCAATCTGCAGTCTATAACAAAACAATACCATCTGTAGTTGTTGTCCTATCTGTTTATCCCAATCCGGGACATAATCAATCATCATCTTCCAATACCAATTGTCATCATCCGACATTGGTTTCTTAAATCTGTCCATTCTGAACTATCTCAATAACTATTGTTATACAGTAAGTCACACAATGACAATAATCTATATAAACTAGTACTAACATCCAGTACTAATGCTCTACAAATATCTGTCAATATCTGGTAACCACGCCCTGACTATCTGTCAATCTGTGAATAATCTGCACAAGAGAGCTTATGATATACTTTATCACAAGTACAACTCCATCAAAATCACAATCTGATATCATCTTATTCAATATTCTAATCTATCTGATTATTTCTTTGACATCGATCTATGTCATCTAGTTATGTTTGTACGTAATCTGGTACAAACTGATAGATATAGATTGAGTAATCTGTCAATCATAATCATATCATATCATAATCTAAAGAAAATGGCGGTAATTTCATTACGAAAGCCATAGAAATGTACTCCCATTTCTATTCAGAACTATACAAAATCTGTAATAATCTTCTGATTTCTATCTTTTTGTCTTCTTCTGTTAGCAATTCAGACTTGTCAGTACAATTTCTGCCAACATTTCTGTACAATTATGTGACAACTGATCTAATCTGTCTATATCACCACTATCTGTTCGAATAACGCACATTCACAACTATCTGAATGAAAACTGAATCCATAACTGTTCGGTTCTGATGTTATCTGTGAATTCAGATTCGAACCATCCTGTATAAACAATTTAGTTAATAACATAAAATAAAGAAGAAATACCTACCTGGTATTCGGCTCTGACTATCAATATCAAAATCTGTAACCAATTCTGAAACATTCTGATATCATAACATAATCAGTCCCATATAACACAAAATCAAATATCTGTTATTCTGACTGATGCTCTGTTCTAATTATTACAAACAAATTCTGAACATTCTGATCACATGTCTGACTGTTTACACTAATCTGTATCAAACACTGATTCACAATAACATGAATATTACATCAGATTTAGTGTTAGAGTAGGTGCACGTCGAGCCAAGTGTTGGCCGACTGTTCACAATGAAACTCTTTGTATAAACGATCTTTATTTTAATAATATTTCAATTTATTAATTTTGCGCATCTTTATCTTTATACCCATGCTAGTTGCATAGATAAAGTCCTTGAATATACAAATAGTAGAAAGAATATGAGATGCTCATATGATGAGTATCATGAAACTCATATTTGGAATACTGTATATTCTAAACCGTTCCTAGTCGATTCAGCCGCCACTAAGAAGGATAAAGGCCGCTCGAGTTAGAGACTAGTATCTGCGATGTGAGTACCATGTTTCATTGGTAGGGGACATTGTGATGTCCGAGCATGCAGATAGGTGCTCCTGGTAGAGTGCACTGAACAACCCTCCATAAAAGGACTTTCCAAGTGGTTCTCACTTATCGAGTGGAAAAGTCCTGGTTTATGGTTGTACAGAATTAGTCCTTATGACCCGGGACAACATTGAGACTCTATGTGCTAGCGTTTCACTTTGACTTGTTTACCGACTCTTATGGGGTCATTAGGTGGCAAGGTTGGGTGTTACGGCGAAACATATAGGAGTCGATGCATTGTAGTCGGGGATTCACCGCTTACCTACGGGTTTGGATATCCTATGTGTTTTTCATGTATGTGTGGGTTGAAATCTCTGATCAGAGTATGGTGGTAATTATGAAAGGGGTTTCATAGATTACACCATCGATGCAACCACAACATGACACATAGTATCGATTCATTGACAACTCTCGATAGACCAATAGTTGTCGAATCGGTCGGGATATATGAGTTGAAGGGACCCTACTGTACGCTAACCATAATTGAATGGTTCTTGCAGGCACTATCATGTGATACCTAGGGAATCACGTAAGCGATGCTGCTAGGCGTTTAACGTGATTGGTTGGGTACTATCAGACTTGAGTTCTGACGTTCTTACTATCAAGGAGTTGATAAGTAAGAATGGAGCAATTGGGGTATGCTCGAATAAGGACATGTTTAGTCCGAATCATATAGAGATGTGAACCCACGGCTAGTTGTATCAATGAACCATTGAGGGCCACACAAGTACTTGCTTTGTAAATCCCGATGAGAAGTAAAATAGTTCAATGTGTTGAACGGCTTATAAATGTGTTTATAAGCGTTAAGAAAAATAGAAGTATGACTTCTAAGAGAGAAATATAAATTTTAATTTATGAAAGTGTTCCTAAGATTAAAATTTGGCCAAGTAAATAATGTAGTTGAAAATTGTGATTTTCATAAACATTATTGGAGACTAAATTAAATTAATTCAAGTGTTGAATTAATTAAACACTAGTGGACCTAGTAGAGTCCAAATAATTAAAAATAATTCAAGTGTTGAATTAATAATATTGAGTCTTGTAGAGCTCAATTAAAATAATTATTTAACTAGTGGGACTTGAATAAATTCAAGTAATATTTAATTAATCTCAAAATGTTTGAGATAATTAAAATTTAGTCTATGGTTTTTAATGTGTTAAAAACCATATTATATATGTGAGACATGCTAGGGTTTGCATGCTTGGGAGGTGAAAGGTTGTTGTTTACTTTTTATTAAAAAATTCCAAAAGCATGCAACTTTTGAGAGACAACTTTTCACAACAACCTAGGCTAGTCTCCCACACTCCATACCATCACTTTGGCCGAAATTTTTAAAAAAATTTTCTCTCCATTCTCTCTCATTTTTGTTCTTCATTTTTGGAGATACAAAATCATTCTCATTGAAAAATCTTCAAATATTTCTAGTGCAATATTTGAAGGGGTTTACATTGCTAGTGGTGGGCTTGATTTTGAAGCAAATGAGGAGGAGCTTGTAGACTTATCTTCCATTTCAAGAGCTTTGTTGTTCACAACAAAGTTGGAGCCAAACATCAACCTCAAGAAGTTGATAGGTAAATCTTTCTTAAACATCCTATGTATGTTTTGTTTTGTAAATATTGCATGAAAAACCAAGGTGGCCGAAATTTCTTTGTTATTTTTCGAAATTTATGCTTCCGTTGCGCTTCCGGCCACCGTAACCGGTCCGCTTTCAAGTGGTATCCGAGCTAAGGTTACGGTTTTTGTGCTATATTTACGTAATATTGTATTGAGATCGATTTCTAACCGCTTGAGAATTTTTTGTGCAAGATTTGCAAAGGGCCGAAAATTTTATTTCAAAAAAAAAAAAAAAAAAATTTCGGGCAGCATGTTGCTGCCCGAGGGCTGCCCGAGCTGCCCGGAATTTTTGGGCAGCAAAGGGCAGCCCGAGGGGGCTGCCCAAAAATGCAGTTTTTAAAATAAAAAAAATTTTTTTGTTGCCGGAATCTGGCGACGGAGCTCCGGCGACGGCGATGACGGCTAGGGTTTCCAAAAGTGTTTTGGACAATCTTAGTGTCATGGGCCTTGAGTTGTTGGGCCATTAGATGGTCAACATAATTTTGTGAAATTTAAATGGGCCAAACTATTTTTGGTGAAAAAAAATGAGTTTTGGGCCCTTAAGTTTAAATTTACAATTGTTGCACATATTTTCTCATAAAATAAATAATTGAAGTAGGACTTTAATTATTTATAGTAAATTGTGATTTACAAGAAATTCGATTATAAATAAATTAATTTGAAGGTAGACAAAGGTGTTTGTATACTTTGTTGATTTAATTTATAATTGTGGCGGTTAGTGATTGGATCAAGATATATAATATTGGATCAATTAATATAGTGATAATTAATTGATGGTGTATGATATATGATATTATGCATGAAGGATGATCAAAAGCCCAAGCCCAATTTGCTAGGTGTATGCTAGGATATTTGTGTTGTATGATTGTAATAATTATCAATTTATAAAGTGGGCTTGGTTTATGGCCCGTTCCCACCCCATGAGATGTATCCCTACGTGCCATGGATATTTAAATGTAAATATTAGAATAGTGGAAGATCAAGATTGGAAGATGGTGGCCTTGGTGATTATGAAGATCGAAGACATGTAATATTGGATGCTAATGTAATAATTTAGTTGCATTGCATCCCTGCATTTACCCTAGGATTGGACCTAGGCCCGTGTTTGGCTCACACGGGCCATTAGTTTTGGGGCAATTGATCATCCTTGTACTGTTTTCTATTTATAATATATGCATGATATGTTATAAATAATGAGTATGTGCGTTATTATTATTATAATAACAAAGTTGCATGAATCCGGCAAACATACGATCAAACATGGCGAGCTTTTAAAATAAAATTAATGATGAGACCTTTCAAAATTAAAAACCCTCATTTTGAATAAGATTCAAAATTAATATCAAGTCCGAAAAGGGGAATTATAAATTTGTTTATAATTTCCTTGTCTTCCATCGACAATGGATGCATGATGAACGCTACCCGTACTCGGGGCTCGGCTCATATTATTGAGGGGGCCCTGGGTGCCGGAAAGCTGTGACATCCATTGACATGGTGATGTGAACTACGTGGAACTCCCATGATTTCGGCTCATATTATTGAGGGAACTCATGGCGACCGTCCATTAAGGTTCAATATCGATGGGTTAGGCTTGACACGTAAAGATGAACGACGTCATATTATTGGGTCCTAATCAAACGTGAGACAAAAGTATACGTAGAGGGTTGCATGGCGATGCAATTGGAAACTACCTTTTAGGAGTTGTGATGGCCGATATTATTCGGGATCACAATTCGCTAATTGGACCTTACGTACCTACTGAGGAAAGTGTTTTCCGTTTTCACTAGAGGGTAGTGAAAATGTCAAAACAGTGGGAGCGATTATTTATAAAGTAAAAGTCCAAACTTTATATCTTATTAAATATTTTGAAATAGTCATTAACATTTATCTGTTTTACTTTTCAGTACAAATCTGTGACAATGTCATCAATTCGCAACCCGTTTTCGGTTATTCTCGAAAAACACGTTCTAACCGGACCTAACTATATCACTTGGCTAAGAAATTTAAAGATCGTCCTAAACTCGGAGAGAATCGCATACACACTGACTGAGTCGCCCCCTGATGAGGCTCCGACTGACTGCAGTCCCGAGGAACTGCAGACCTACAAGGATTGGTGCGACCATGACTTGAAGGCCAAGTGTTACATGCAGGCTTCGATGAACGATGAGCTGCAAAGGCGATTCGAGGATGCAAAGAATGCTGCTGACATTCATTTGCACCTCAAGGAGCTCTTCGGTGAGCAGACTCGGCCTTTGAGGCATGCCACAGTAAAGGAGCTCATCACTTTACGCATGCGAGATGGGACTTCGGTCCATGAGCATGGCCTAAAGTTGATTGGGCTCGTGGACAAGCTCGTGGGCATGGATTTGATCTTGCCATCAGAGTTGACCACGGATGTGCTACTGTTGTCACTGCCTAGCTCTTTCGATCCTTTTGTCGTGAACTTCAATATGAACAAGCTCGAGCCCAGCCTTGAAGAGTTGGTGAACATGCTTGTAACCTTTGAGTCGACCATCAAGAAGGAGAAGTCGGTTCTTTATGTGGGCTCTTCATCTGGCACGAAGACCGGTCCACATGGGAAGGGAAAGAAGCGTTCTTTCCAGCGCCCCAAGAAGAGCGAGCCCTTGAAGAGGCAGACTCCGAGTCCCGTAGTGGCAGCCGCGCCAGCCAAGGCTGAGAAGACTGTTGACATCAGTCACCACTGCAAGAAGCCTGGACATTGGAGGCGTAACTGCAGGGAATAACTTGCGCAGAAGGGTTCTGGCAAAGGTATGTTCTACATTGAAGTGAATATCTCCATTAACTCTACTTCTTGGGTATTGGATACCGGCTGTGGCTCACATCTCTGTAATGATTTGCAGGTGATGGGAAGAAGTAGGAAGCTCAGGGAAGGTGAGACCTTCTTGAGGTTGGGCAATGGAGCAAGGGTTGCTGCCAAGGCTGTGGGAGATGTTTATTTATGTTTGAACAATGATTTTAATTTGGTTTTAAGAGATGTTTTATTTGTACCAGACTTGATCAAAAACATTATTTCCATTCCTATGCTTGATATCGATGGATTTTCTTGTTTATTTGGCAAAGGTGTTTGCAATATTTACAAGAATGAATGTTTAGTTGGTACCGGTGAACTTGAAAACAATCTCTACACCTTAAAATTAAAAGATATTCTGTAACGACCCATTACAGGCCCAGTGGACCGCCCATACGGCCCACTGCCAACCGACCCAAGGCTATCCCGATCTTGGGCTCCCTCTATGGGGCCTTTGTCCCTCACGGGCTTTCCATAGGCGTCGTATGGTTACTCATAGAACTTCTATAGTCCAGGCTATAGTTTGTGCCTTCCAAGAATGGAACCCAAGACCTCCCTGGATATAAGGTACTTGGCAACATATCTTGGGTTCCATTCTTGGAAGGCACAAACTATAGCCTGGACTATAGAAGTTCTATGAGTAACCATACGACGCCTATGGAAAGCCCGTGAGGGACAAAGGCCCCATAGAGGGAGCCCAAGATCGGGATAGCCTTGGGTCGGTTGGCAGTGGGCCGTATGGGCGGTCCACTGGGCCTGTAATGGGTCGTTACAATAAAAGGCGCCTTTTATTGTAACGACCCATTACAGGCCCAGTGGACCGCCCATACGGCCCACTGCCCCGATCGACCCAAGGCTATCCCGATCTTGGGGTCCCTCTATGGGGCCTTGTCCCTCACGGGCTTTCCATAGGCGTCGTACGGGTTACTCATAGAACTCTTAAGCCCATGAACTTAAGTTTGTGCCTCCCCAGGATCGAACCTAAGACCACATGGATATATAGGTACTTAGCACAATCCTGGTACCAATTGAGCTAGTAGCTCAATTGGTACCAGGATTGTGCTAAGTACCTATATATCCATGTGGTCTTGGGTTCGATCCTGGGGAGGCACATACTTAAGTTCATGGGCTTAAGAGTTCTATGAGTAACCATACGACGCCTATGGAAAGCCCGTGAGGGACAAGGCCCCATAGAGGGACCCCAAGATCGGGATAGCCTTGGGTCGATCGGGGCAGTGGGCCGTATGGGCGGTCCACTGGGCCTGTAATGGGTCGTTACATATTCCACTTAACAATGTCCAAACAATAACAACAACAAATAAGCGCAAACAAGATACTCTTAATTCGGCACAATTATGGCATGCTCGATTAGGTCATATATCCCTAAGAAGGATGAACAAGTTAGTGGGAGTTGGCATGTTTGATATGTCCGATATTAATGCTCTCACGACTTGTGAATCCTGTCTGAAAGGAAAGATGACCAAAATTCCCTTTGAGGGCCATGCGGAGCGAGCCAAAGGGTTATTGGATTTGATCCATACCGATGTGTGCGGTCCGCTTAGCATCACCACTAAGCATGGACATGCCTACTTCATCACCTTTACCGATGACCATTCGAGGTATGGGTATGTGTATTTGATGAAATACAAGTCTGAAGTCTTTGAAAGTTTAAAAAAATTCAGAAGTGAAGTAGAGAAGCAATTGGGACGAAGCATCAAGACACTTCGATCGGATCGAGGTGGTGAGTACTTGAGTGCCGAGTTCCAAGAGTATCTTAGAGAGAATGGGATTCTCTCGCAGTGGACTCCGCCCGCTACACCGCAGTTAAATGGTGTTTCGGAGCGTCGTAACCGGACTTTGATGGACATGGTTCGGTCTATGATGGGGTTCACGGAGTTGCCGCTATCCTTTTGGGGATATGCGCTTGAAACAGCGGCACTGTTGTTGAACAATGTCCATACAAAGGCAGTTGACAAGACTCCATATGAGATATGGATGGGTAAGCCTCCCAAGTATTCTTATCTTAGAATATGGGGGTGTCCTGCTTATGTGAAGCAGACAGTGGGAGATAAATTGGATAGTCGATCCATTTTATGCTACTTTGTGGGATATCCAAGGAATTCCATTGGATATTATTTCTATCATCCTCAAGAAACAAAGGTGTTTGTTTCTAGGAACGCAACCTTTTTGGAAAAGGAATTTCTATTGGATAGAAAAGGCGAGATGATAGAACTCGAAGAGGTTCGAGAGACACCCACAGTTGTAGAACCCACACCCGAGAAGCCAAGTGAGGAGATACAAGCTCCTAGAAGAACCGAGAGAGTCTCGAGACCACCTGTGAGGTATGGTCTGCTTCTTGAAGAGGGCCATGATGAGCCTAATCTTGGATGTGATCCAAGGACCTTCAAGGAAGCGTTATCGGATGCCGATTCATCCAAATGGCTGGAAGCAATGGAATCTGAGATGAATTCCATGCATTCGAACCAAGTGTGGAATCTTGTGGATCCACCTGAGGGAACTGTTCCCATAGGGTGTAAATGGATTTACAAGAGGAAACTTGGGGCGGATGGGAAGGTATTGACCTTCAAAGCGCGATTGGTAGCGAAAGGGTATACTCAAAGACAAGGTGTTGACTATGAGGAAACCTTTTCTCCAGTTGCGATGTTCAAGTCCATTAGGATATTGCTAGCCATAGCTGCATGGTATGACTATGAGATATGGCAGATGGATGTAAAGACAGCCTTCCTTAATGGGGATATTAAGGAAGAAATTTACATGTCTCAACCTGAAGGGTTTACATCCATCGGAAGTGAGCATATGGTATGCAAACTTCAAAGATCTATTTATGGTCTTAAGCAGGCATCGAGGAGCTGGAACCTCAGATTCGATAGTACAATCAAAGAGTTTGGTTTTACTAAGAATCCTGAGGAACCCTGTGTGTATAAGAAGGTCAGTGGGAGTGCTGTGACATTCCTTGTTCTTTATGTTGATGACATTCTACTCATTGGGAATGATGTAGGAATGTTGCAATCAACAAAGATATGGTTAGCAAGTAAGTTCTCAATGCAGGACTTGGGTGAAGCATCTTTTGTATTGGGAATACAGATCTATCGAGATAGATCAAGAAGATTGCTTGGTCTCACCCAGTCCACATACATTGATACCATCGTGAAGCGGTTCTCGATGGATGAGTCCAAGAGAGGACATCTACCAATGTGTCATGGCGTGTCCCTATCCAAGTCTATGTCTCCCAAGACTGATGCAGAGATAGCGGCGATGACACGAATTCCGTATGCTTCGGCTATTGGTAGTATCATGTATGGGATGATATCTACACGTCCTGACGTGGCATTTGCACTAAGTGTAGTGAGTAGATATCAATCCAACCCTGGTCTTCCACACTGGAAAGCTGTGAAAGACATCCTCAAGTATTTGAGAAGGACCAATAAGTTGTTTTTGGTCTATGGGGGTGGAGAACTGAAATTGGAAGGCTATACCGACTCTAGCTTCCAATGCGATGTTGATGACTCGAAGTCAACTTCCGAATTCATATTCATGCTCAATGGTGGTGCTGTCTCTTGGAAGAGTTCCAAGCAAGACAGTACTGCGGATTCCACCACTGAGGCAGAATACATTGCTGCATCGGGTGCAGCAAAGGAGGCTGTTTGGATTAGGAATTTCGTCCAAGAGTTGGGCGTCATTCCTAATGGAGTTGCTCCTATCCCGGTGATGTGTGACAACACGGGAGCCATAACTCAGGCGAAGGAGCCAAGGTCTCATCAGAAGTCCAAACATGTATTGAGAAAGTACCACATCCTCAGAGAGATCGTGGAAAGAGGAGATGTCGTGATTGACAAAGTCGGCTCCGCAGATAATGTTGCTGATCCACTAACTAAGCCTTTACCAGGACCATCGTTCGAGAAGCATCGCGAGTCAATGGGTCTAAAGTATATAGGTAGTTGGCTCTAGTGCAAGTGGGAGATCGTTAGAGTAGGTGCACGTCGAGCCAAGTATTGGCCGACTGTTCACAATGAAACTCTTTGTATAAACGATCTTTATTTTAATAATATTTCAATTTATTAATTTGGCCCATCTTTATCTTTATACCCATGCTAGTTGCATAGATAAAGTCCTTGAATATACAAATAGTAGAAAGAATATGAGATGCTCATATGATGAGTATCATGAAACTCATATTTGGAATACTGTATATTCTAAACCGTTCCTAGTCGATTCAGCCGCCACTAAGAAGGATAAAGGCCGCTCGAGTTAGAGACTAGTATCTGCGATGTGAGTACCATGTTTCATTGGTAGGGGACATTGTGATGTCCGAGCATGCAGATAGGTGCTCCTGGTAGAGTGCACTGAACAACCCTCCATAAAAGGACTTTCCAAGTGGTTCTCACTTATCGAGTGGAAAAGTCCTGGTTTATGGTTGTACAGAATTAGTCCTTATGACCCGGGACAACATTGAGACTCTATGTGCTAGCGTTTCACTTTGACTTGTTTACCGACTCTTATGGGGTCATTAGGTGGCAAGGTTGGGTGTTACGGCGAAACATATAGGAGTCGATGCATTGTAGTCGGGGATTCACCGCTTACCTACGGGTTTGGATATCCTATGTGTTTTTCATGTATGTGTGGGTTGAAATCTCTGATCAGAGTATGGTGGTAATTATGAAAGGGGTTTCATAGATTACACCATCGATGCAACCACAACATGACACATAGTATCGATTCATTGACAACTCTCGATAGACCAATAGTTGTCGAATCGGTCGGGATATATGAGTTGAAGGGACCGTACTGTACGCTAACCATAATTGAATGGTTCTTGCAGGTACTATCATGTGATACCTAGGGAATCACGTAAGCGATGCTGCTAGGCGTTTAACGTGATTGGTTGGGTACTATCAGACTTGAGTTCTGACGTTCTTACTATCAAGGAGTTGATAAGTAAGAATGGAGCAATTGGGGTATGCTCGAATAAGGACATGTTTAGTCCGAATCACATAGAGATGTGAACCCACGGCTAGTTGTATCAATGAACCATTGAGGGCCACACAAGTACTTGCTTTGTAAATCCCGATGAGAAGTAAAATAGTTCAATGTGTTGAACGGCTTATAAATGTGTTTATAAGCGTTAAGAAAAATAGAAGTATGACTTCTAAGAGAGAAATATAAATTTTAATTTATGGAAGTGTTCCTAAGATTAAAATTTGGCCAAGTAAATAATGTAGTTGAAAATTGTGATTTTCATAAACATTATTGGAGACTAAATTAAATTAATTCAAGTGTTGAATTAATTAAACACTAGTGGACCTAGTAGAGTCCAAATAATTAAAAATAATTCAAGTGTTGAATTAATAATATTGAGTCTTGTAGAGCTCAATTAAAATAATTATTTAACTAGTGGGACTTGAATAAATTCAAGTAATATTTAATTAATCTCAAAATGTTTGAGATAATTACAATTTAGTCTATGGTTTTTAATGTGTTAAAAACCATATTATATATGTGAGACATGCTAGGGTTTGCATGCTTGGGAGGTGAAAGGTTGTTGTTTACTTTTTATTAAAAAATTCCAAAAGCATGCAACTTTTGAGAGACAACTTTTCACAACAACCTAGGCTAGTCTCCCACACTCCATACCATCACTTTGGCCGAAATTTTTAAAAAAATTTTTCTCTCCATTCTCTCTCATTTTTGTTCTTCATTTTTGGAGATACAAAATCATTCTCATTGAAAAATCTTCAAATATTTCTAGTGCAATATTTGAAGGGGTTTACATTGCTAGTGGTGGGCTTGATTTTGAAGCAAAGGAGGAGGAGCTTGTAGACTTATCTTCCATTTCAAGAGCTTTGTTGTTCACAACAAAGTTGGAGCCAAACATCAACCTCAAGAGGTTGATAGGTAAATCTTTCTTAAACATCCTATGTATGTTTTGTTTTGTAATTATTGCATGAAAAACCAAGGTGGCCGAAATTTCTATGTTATTTTTCGAAATTTATGCTTCCATTGCGCTTCCGGCCACCGTAACCGGTCCGCTTTCATTTAGAATAGAAAGAACCGATACAGATCTAGTACTCATAAAACAAAGATTGCGGCAACACTGATGATTCTGACTACTGATCAATCTTCACAGTGCCTAAATCATCTGCCATATCTCATCTGCAAATAGAATATGCTCGCAAACAATATCTGATGTCCCAATTACTGATTTAGAGCAAGCACAATACGCAAGCAGATATAACATAATAAGGAGATCAGAGAATAAGAAAATCTGTAAAACTCAGCGATTCTGACTTTCTGACATTTCTGCTAATTCTGATATATCTGTTACCTGTGTCGGTTACAGTCACTGATTTCTGTCTCAACTGTGCAAATAAATCGGTATACAAACTACAGATATCACATATTCTGAATACAATCTGTTTCAAACCAAATACATATCTGAACAATTTCTGTATACAAGAATTATAATTCTCAGAATATTTAGTATGATCTTTCAAATATTCCTTCAATTCATTTTGTATCATTCTGTATAGTCAATACCATTCTGTACTAAATCTACTATACAAAAAATGCCAGATCTCAATTCAATTCTGAACTCTATCTTTCTGATATAGCACAATCCTGAAATCTGATCTAGGCAAACATCAGCCAACTTGTATAATATTGACCAATCTGTCAATACTAAACTCGATTTCAGTGGATCTACTGAATACATAAGGATGCAATCTGCTCCTTTCTGTACTAATCGAGTCATATACAATCTAAATATTACAGGAATTCTAACTCTAGAATCCTTATCGTGAAATCTGCACGCATCAGCCATATCTGGTCTAAATCTTATACTCGAGTTCTGTACTTGTTTAGCATATTATTATCAATAATGCAATCAAATCTGAAACACAAGTACATCCTAATCTAACTCGATCTCATTCTTATCTTACTGTAGTTTATGATATTTCACAGAAATCTCTGATATATATCTTTCTTTTCCCAGAATACAGGAATCAATACTACAGTACAACCAGACTTAACAGGTACAACATATATCAATGCAGTTCTGTCAAAGATACTCATAATGAATGCATTAGTATACATCAATACATATGCAACATAATCATAGAGTAACAGTACATGTCACTATATCATCAAGTGTCTCCTGGGGCTGTTCTTCGATCACCATATCCAGATGGTCCTGCTCCCTGAAATCTTCGGGAACCTCTCTGGGAACAAACTCTAGCAAAGTGCCCCGGCTGTCGACAGATACGACAACTACCAGTAACTCCCTGGCATAGCTCCGTGGGATGTCTTCCCCCGCAAGTGCTGCAATACACGCCAACATAACTCGGGCTAGAACCACTGGAGCTAGAGGAACCACTTCCCAACTTCTTAAATGGCTTCTTTCGAGTTTTCAGCGCATCTTGCTTCCCACTCGTACCACCGTGATCATATCGAAGAGGGGATTGTTGTGTCTGGGGTTGCTTCACACACAACCTTGTTAATTGTCTAATCAGACTCGCCTCAGCTCTCTTTGCTTTACTCACGACATTAGCAAAATGATGAGGTCGCTGCAGATTCATCAATGCAACTATCTCTGAGTTCAATCCTCTGATGAATTGATCAGCTACGGCTTTATCATTCCCAATCAACTGAGGAGCAAAATGCAGTAGAGTAGAGAATTTAGCCACATATCCTTCAATATTCAATTGACCTTGGCTCAGATTCTCAAACTCTAATTTCTTGTCCTCTCGGTACGAAGCTGAGAAAAATCTTCGATAGAATTCAGTTCTGAATATTTCCCACGAAATCACTGTACCTCTGTGTGCCCACATTCTTGTACAAGTAATCCACCAACTCCTGGCGGCTTCTCGTAACTGGTAAGGCACCATTTTAACCCTCTGTTCATCTGTACAGTCAAGTAAATCGAACAAAATTTCTATATCATCAAACCAGTTCTGACAATCTTCAGATGTCTCGGTACCACTCAGAATCGGCGGCTGTAATAACTCAAATTCTTTCATCTTTTCTTCTAGCTGAGCTTCTGATGCATCTAGCTGTGCAGACGAAGTACTACCCCTTTCTGGAAATCTCCGAGGCGGTATATCTGAATATCAAACAAATCAATGTACAATCTGTATAATCTGTCTCAGCCCTCCTCTGATCATATACCTCTGATTCAGACTCGGTTCTGATTCAGTCTTGGTAATTACATGCTGTAATCAACTCAGATAACAAACAACATGTAATAGGGAAAGCAATAAATCATGCTAGCACACACAATGTAGTCAACATTGAAATAAATCTCATGCTAGCAATCACATGCAAGGGAGAAAGTTCAATCTACCCCGCTCATTCTCTTCTATCTCAATCTAACTCAGTCTAAAGGATCTATCAGTTCTGACTATCTCAATCTAAAGGATCTATCGCTCTGATAATCTAAGTCTAAAGGAACTATCAGCTCTGATACCACATGTTGTGGGGACCCGGACGCTAATCATTTTCTTAATCACCGTTGGGATTTAATAATCTGTTCTGATAAACAGGGTCTAAAATTTTTCTTTTTAAATTATAACTGCGGAAGTTAATGGAATCTAAATACTATACATGTCTGTATATAAAAATACAAATTCAGTATTACGAAACAATAATGTACAACATTCTAATCTAAGGTTCACTACTAAAGTTCTAGTAGTAAAATTCAATCTACTGTAAGTCCGGAATCACCACGCTAAACTCGTCTTCTCTCATCATCTTCTCGACCTTGATCCAGTCCCACCTGTTGTCGTGCACACATACAAAACACGACAACAGCCGGATAACTCCGGTGAGAATAAATCCCAGTATAAAACATGGTAAGCATGTATATAAACAAAGTAATTCATAAAACATGCGATCATGTATAAACCAATATATTTCATAATCTATGAAATAAATCAAATAAGCATGCAACTCAAATCAGATAAACATGCATATAAACAATCTAAATCATAAAACATGCTAGCACAACTGAAAGCAATAACGATGGGTCCCATGATCTAGTTGCCACATCCATATAAGCATGAAGTCCTAATCAAATCATGTCTAGACTTGACTCGATCTATAACTCTAGGGATCCCGGGGTGAATAAGACGGCACTGTCTGTCACCTACCCTCCCAATCGAGGTGCTGTCCGTCTAATTCCTAGACTTCGGCCTGATCTGTATCCGCGTCTACAATAGGGGCGATGATCTTTCCCTAAGCTGTGATATCGCCGAACGTCTAGAAGTCTGGATGATCTCGCAGACTTTCCTATCTTAATGCATGAATACACAATCTGTAAACAAGCATAATCATCTTAATGCAATGCAACATGATCTGTAAACAAAGCATAGCAAGATTTGCATACAAGTTCTATAAATAAATTTATAAACAAGGATATAGTATGTGATTTATTGGGCAACTCAAATGGTGATCTCAATTGAGTTGTTTCTTCCCGAATATCACATGAATTATACCTTTGTCGTCCCCGTCCGAGGAAGACGAAGTCTTGAAGTCCAGTCTGTCCATATCCGATCTGAATGACAAAATCAAATACACTGTATCACTGTGTAGCTCAATTCACAATCTGTTCTGATCAATACTCAACTCAGTACATAATCTGATCAATCTGAACAAAACACAATCTGATCATATCCATAATATCACGATATAATCTAAATCATATCTGAATCTGATCAATCTGTTTCCAGCATATGCATATCTAACAAATACATCTTCAGAGATGCTGAAATACAAAACACAGACATACAGTATTCTTTCTTCGATCTGACGTCACATATCTACTGAATAATCTATCCAGACATACAAGAATAATCATCTCTCTATTCTTCAATCAAGAACAATACAAATCTAGTGTTTAATCTCAATCAATATCTTCTGAAAATCATAACAATTTCAGAAACAGTATGTTCTTTAATCTGTCTTCAATTCTACAATGACCACTACAGCAGAAACACCATATCTGAATCATATACAATTCTAGTAACATCATATTTTCAAAACATCTCAAAACGTAACAAAACTTACGTTCTTGGGTAGCTCTAGTCGAGAGAAGTACGATACCGCGTTCAGATTCGAATTCTGATACACGGATTCTTCGTAAACCAAATTCTAAGCTTAAGAACTAAACTTTCTCTCCCAAACTATCGATTTCCCCTTTGAATTCTGAATAAAACGTGTCATGCTTCTATATATATATTGCATGCACCAACTGAAACGTGGCATCATTCTCCGCATGGCACATCACACCGCGGGTGCGGTCCCTGCAGCACAGCGGGTGCGCTTCAGTCTCGGCAATTCTATCTAAAATGCACAAGTCATGACCGCGGGTGCGGCTCTTCCAATACCGCGGGTGCGGTCTGGCACCGCGGGTGCGGTGTATGCAAGACCGCGGGTGCGGTCTTGCTTCGCACAAAATTCTTACCCTACTGAACTTACACCGCGGGTGCGGTGTAAACAAGGGCGCGGGTGCGGTCTTGCACATTCTAAAATTAATAGTTTTGATCCGAACAACATCCCATAATCTTATCTGATCAATTCTACAAGTCTGGGATATTTCATTAATCTTGTCTGATCAATTCTACGACAATTCGGGGGCATTACACCCTCCCCTTCTTAGTCCTAGGCAACCCCAAAATAAAGTCCATAGAAATGTGAATCCAAGTTCATTTTAAGAATAGCACGCAAAAGTGTTTCCAAAGTTCTATTGACAACTTCAGTTTGTCCATCCGTTTGAGGATGACAAGTAGTAGAAAACGACAATTTTGTGCCAAGTTTAGCCCATAAAGTCTTTCAAAAGTAACTCAAGAATTTAACATCGCGAGCAGACACAATGGTCCTAGGCATGCTATGCAACCTAGCGACTTCTCTAAAGAACAAATCCGCAATGTTTGAAGCATCATCGGATTTTTTGACAAGCTATAAAATGTGCCATCTTAGAGAATCTATCCACAACAACAAAAATAGAATCCCTCCCCTTCTTAGTCCTAGGCAACCCTAAAAATAAAGTCCATAGAAATGTCAATCCAAGTTCTTTTTAAGAATAGCACGCAAAAGTGTTCCCAAAGTTCTATTGACAACTTCAGTTTGTCCATCCGTCTGAGGATGACAAGTAGTAGAAAACAACAATTTTGTGTCAAGTTTAGCCCATAAAGTCTTCCAAAAGTAACTCAAGAATTTAACATCGCGAGCAGACACAATAGTCCTAGGCATGCTATGCAACCTAGCGACTTCTCTAAAGAACAAATCCGCAATTTTTGAAGCATCATCGGATTTTTTGACAAGCTATAAAATGTGCCATCTTAGAGAATCTATCCACAACAACAAAAATAGAATCCCTCCCCTTCTTAGTCCTAGGCAACCCCAAAATAAAGTCCATAGAAATGTCAATCCAAGTTCTTTTTAAGAATAGCACGCAAAAGTGTTCCCAAAGTTCTATTGACAACTTCAGTTTGTCCATCCGTTTGAGGATGACAAGTAGTAGAAAACAACAATTTTGTGCCAAGTTTAGCCCATAAAGTTTTCCAAAAGTAACTCAAGAATTTAAAATCGCGACCAGAAACAATAGTCCTAGGCATGCCATGCAACCTAACGACTTCTTTAAAGAACAAATCCGCCATGTTTGAAGCATCATCGGTTTTATTACAAGCTATAAAATGTGCCATCTTAGAGAATCAATCCACAACAACAAAAATAGAATCCCTTCCCTTCTTAGTCCTAGGCAACCCCAAAATAAAGTACATAGAAATGTGAATCCAAGTTCTTTTTAAGAATAGCACGCAAAAGTGTTTCCAAAGTTCTATTGACAACTTCAGTTTGTCCATCCGTTAGAGGATGACAAGTAGTAGAAAACAACAATTTTGTGCCAAGTTTAGCCCATAAAGTCTTCCAAAAGTAACTCAAGAATTTAACATCGCGACCAGAAACAATAGTCCTAGGCATGCCATGCAACCTAACGACTTCTCTAAAGAACAAATCCGCAATGTTTGAAGCATCATCGGACAAGCTATAAAATGTGTCATTTTAGAGAATCTATCCACAACAAAAAAAATAGAATCCCTCCCCTTCTTAGTCCTAGGCAACCCCAAAATAAAGTCCATAGAAATGTCAATCCAAGTTCTTTTTAAGAATAGCACGCAAAAGTGTTTCCAAAGTTCTATTGACAACTTCAATTTGTCCATCCGTCAAAGTTCTATTGACAACTTCAGTTTGTCCATCCGTTTGTGGATGACAAGTAGTAGAAAACAACAATTTTGTGCCATGTTTAGCCCATAAAGTATTCCAAAAGTAACTAAAGAATTTAACATCGCGACCAGAAACAATAGTCCTAGGCATGCCATGCAACCTAACGACTTCGCTAAAGAACAAATCCGCAATGTTTGAAGCATCATCGGACAAGCTATAAAATGTTCCATTTCAGAGAATCTATCCACAACAACAAAAATAGAATCCCTCCCCTTCTTAGTCCTAGGCAACCCCAAAATAAAGTCCATAGAAATGTCAATCCAAGTTCTTTTTAAGAATAGCACGCAAAAGTGTTCCCAAAGTTCTATTGACAACTTCAGTTTGTCCATCCGTTTGAGGATGACAAGTAGTACAAAACAACAATTTTGTGCCAAGTTTAGCCCATAAAGTATTCCAAAAGTAACTCAAGAATTTAACATCGCGACCAGAAACAATAGTCCTAGGCATGCCTTGCAACCTAACGAATTCTCTAAAGAACAAATCCGCAATGTTTGACGCATCATCGGACAAGCTATCAAATGTGCCATTTTAGAGAATCTATCCACAACAACAAAAAAAGAATCCCTCCCCTTCTTAGTCATAGGCAACCCCAAAATAAAGTCCATAGAAATGTCAATCCAAGTTCTTTTTAAGAATAGCACGCAAAAGTGTTCCCAAAGTTCTATTGACAACTTCAGTTTGTCCATCCGTTTGAGGATGACAAGTAGTAGAAAACAACAATTTTGTGCCAAGTTTAGCCCATAAAGTCTTCCAAAAGTAACTCAAGAATTTAACCTCGCGACCAGAAACAATAGTCCTAGGCATGCCATGCAACTAAACGACTTCTCTAAAGAACTAATCCGCAATGTTTGAAGCATCATCAGACAAGCTATAAAATGTGTCATTTTGGAGAATCTATCCACAACAAAAAAATAGAATCCCTCCCCTTCTTAGTCCTAGGCAACCCCAAAATAAAGTCCATAGAAATGTCAATCCAAGTTCTTTTTAAGAATAGCACGCAAAAGTGTTTCCAAAGTTCTATTGACAACTTCTGTTTGTCCATCCGTTTGAGGATGACAAGTAGTAGAAAACAACAATTTTGTGCCAAGTTTAGCCCATAAAGTCTTCCAAAAGTAACTCAAGAATTTAACATCGCGAGCAGACACAATGGTCCTAGGCATGCTATGCAACCTAGCGACTTCTCTAAAGAACAAATCCGCAATGTTTGAAGCATCATCGGATTTTTTGACAAGCTATAAAATGTGCCATCTTAGAGAAACTCTCCACAACAACAAAAATAGAATCCCTCCCCTTCTTAGTCCTAGGCAACCCCAAAATAAAGTCCATAGAAATGTCAATCCAAGTTCTTTTTAAGAATAGCACGCAAAAGTGTTCCCAAAGTTCTATTGACAACTTCAGTTTTTCCATCCGTTTGAGGATGACAAGTAGTAGAAAACAACAATTTTGTGCCAAGTGTAGCCCATAAAGTATTCCAAAAGTAACTAAAGAATTTAACATCGCGACCAAAAACAATATTCCTAGGCATGCCATGCAACCTAACGACTTCGCTAAAGAACAAATCCGCAATGCTAGAAGCATCACCGGACAAGCTATAAAATGTGCCATATTAGAGAATCTATCCACAACAACAAAAATAGAATCCCTCCCCTTCTTAGTCCTTGGCAATCTCAAAATAAAGTCCATAGAAATGTCAATCCAAGTTCTTTTTAAGAATAGCACGCAAAATTTGTAAGGCTCGAGAATTATCAACTGGCATTGATGCTAGACTCATAGAAGTAAGAATGCATGACGTTTAAATGAGATTTTGAGCAGCAGGGCCGAAGCCACATCGCACCCGCGGTGTTAAGACTACCGCCCCGCGGTGTAGGTGATAGAAAATTGGGAGATTTTTCGAAGTAACACC
Source organism: Primulina eburnea (assembly GCF_022965805.1). Lineage (NCBI taxonomy): Eukaryota > Viridiplantae > Streptophyta > Magnoliopsida > Lamiales > Gesneriaceae > Primulina > Primulina eburnea. The sequence goes on from NW_027331268.1 coordinate 35,259, forward strand.
GCACCCGCGGTGCGCGCACGACCGCACCCGCGGTGCTGAGACAGCACCCGCGGCGGTGCAAGCGCCGCACCCGCGGTGCGTGAATTTCTGAAAATGATATAGCAGCCGAGAGCTCAGCGCACCCGCGCCCTTACACTGCCGCACCCGCGGTAATGCGTGTTGATTGGAAAACGTAACACTTGTTCCTTTGCATGCCTAAATGGTTATGTGTCTTCATTTCCTCATTCATTCAGATTTAAGAACCGAGAGCATGGGAGGGAGGAGCTTTCATGTCTTTTTCTTTTTAAATTGTGGTTTTGAATGATTTAGCCATCCGATTTATATTTCGAGTTAAGATTTGTGATCCTTGCATCGTTGGCTACGAAAGGATGTAAGTTTTATATAATTCCAGCATGATTCGAAATTCATATGTTGGGGAAAATTATGTTTTGAGTTGAGAAATGCGTTCTTGATAGTATGAGCATCGTAGAAACGTTATCAGATTGATTTTCAGATACTATATGACGTTGTTTCGAAATTCCAGCATGTATTGTATTGAGAATATGCAGATTTCAGCATGTATAGTGATGTTAGATGAGATTATGAGTTGATGGTGATTAAGTATGATATTATTGAGTTATCGGTATCGAAGAAATACGTCGTTATGCCGTCAAATTGTATTTGAATCGAATTCAGCTTTGAATATGGAGTTGATTGAGATATATTATGATAAGTTTGTTCACACATTGCCATTTCAGATTGGTATTGGTTATTTGAGTTCAAGACTTCGACTACGACACAGACAGTGCGACAAGAAAGGTATAATTCATGTGGTCACGGGATTGCACAACTCGATTCAGATTTGATACGAGTTTCCCTAAATCACATACTAGATTGTTATTACATTGATTATGTAATGCCTTGTTTATTGATTTATATTCGAGTCCTGAGATAGGAGAGATTGGCAGACTTGCCAAAACTAGACGTTTCGGTGTATCGTCGCATAGGAGCAGATTTGCTATATGTGTAGACCCTCGATACAGAGTTGACCGAAGTCTAGGAATAAGACGTACCGTTGCCCCGAGTGGTTGGGTAGGTAACAGACCGTCTTATTCACACCGGGATCCCTAGATTAGAAAAGAGTCGAGTCAAGATTCGAATTGTCGAATACAGATTGTATTCTACCACATGTTTAGATGTATATTCATGTTACTTGATTTATGTTATGCATTTGTACATGATTTATGACATTGCATGCATCCATGTTTTATACTGGGATATGTTCTCACCGGAGTTATCCGGCTGTTGTCGTGTCTGTATGTGTGCATGGCAACAGGTGGGGCAGGATCGGGGTCACGAGCTAGATGAGAGATGATGATAGCGTGGAGATCTCGGGCATCGCAGATTACTAGTGTTCCTTATGAAACTTGTACTACTTATGTTTAGAGTTGTCATTTGAACACTAGTGAATGTTTGTACGAACAGACATGTATGTACATTATGTTGTTTATTTCAGTTAACGACATGTTATGCTTTATCTATACATTTGAATTAATGTTAAAAGCAAATTTTTGACCCACATTTTCGAACAAAGATCCAATTAAATCCCAAAAGAATTGAGTTAGAGCCCGGGTCCCCACAACAGGTGGTATCAGAGCAGTAGGTTCTGTAGACTGACATAGAATAGAATGAGCGGGGTAGATCGAGTCATCTTCCTTGCTTTTGAGATGCTAGCATGCTCTATTGCTTTCCCTATTATATGTTGTGTTGTGTTATCTGAATTGATTTACAGCATTTCAAGCCTGAATCAGAACCGATTCTCGATCAGAGGTATATGATCAGAGAAGGGCTGAGACAGATGACATTGGGTGTGTACTAATCAGTTTTATGATCAGATTTATGCCGCCTAGACGAGTGCCACAACCAGAGCAGGGTAGCACATCCGGTGCACAGATGGATGTCACCGCTACGCCGATGAAGACTTTATTGAAGAGATTCCAGTCTTTCCATCCGCCTACTCTGAAAGGCACAGAGAGTGCAGTAGAATGCGAGAGCTGGCTGGATGATATCGAGATGCTGTTTGAGTCTTTGGCTTACACTGACGAACGACGTGTGAAGCTGATAGGGCATCAGATGCAAGAGGTTGCCAAGAGCTGGTGGTTGACGACGAAGAGAGCCTTGGAGCACCGAGGCATTGATATCACGTGGAAAGTCTTCAAAGACGAGTTCTATCAGCGCTTCTTTCCCGTCTCCTACCGGAAAGATAAGGGAGCTGAATTTGCGAATCTGAAGCAGGGACAGTGGAACATCGAGGAGTATGTTGCTAAATTTTCTGCATTGCTACGATTTGCACCACATGTGGCCAGGAACGATGAGGCAGTGGCCGATCAGTTCATCAACGGATTGAATCCGGATGTTTTTACTTTGGTGAACACGGGCCGACCTAGTACTTTTTCAGAGGCACTGAACCGAGCGAAGGGAGCAGAGGCTGGCTTGATCAGGCAGCGAGGAGCTTCCTACGGTGTTCAGGGGCAGAGACCGCCACAGTCCACGACCGTACAGTTTCCACCACCTCCTCCTCGTTTTGACAGTGGAGCTAGTGGTAGTGGCAAGAAGGATTTTCTGAAGGCCAAGGGCAAACAGTTTAAGAAATCTGGGAGTAGTTCATAGAGTTCGAGTGGATCTCGACAGAGAGGTCAGGGGTCAGAGTATAGTGGTGCATACTGTGGTTCGTGCGGAGGGCGACATGCGACGAAGCAGTGTCAAGGAGTTCTGGGACGCTGTAACATCTGTAGGCAACAGGGACATTTCGCCAGAGTTTGTCCCCAGAGAGGTGCACAACGATTCCAGAGTACAGGATCATCAGCACCAGCGCCACAGATGGAGAGACAGGCATCCTCTGTACACTCCTTTCAGCCACCCTCCACACAGACACATGCAGAGGCCAGGAGGTAGTCAGACGGTGAGTCAGCCTCCTCGACAGCAGGCACGTGTTTTTGCCCTGACAGAGGAGCAGGCGCAGGAGGCGCCAGATGACGTCATTGCAGGTAACTGTTTTCTTTGCGGTTATCCTGCATATGTGTTGATAGACACAGGGGCATCACATACATTTATATCTGAACATTTTGCATTGAGACATTCATTGCCTGTTGAGTCGATGTCGACAGTAGTGTCTATAGCTTCTCCGTTGGGAAGTGGTTTGATATCTGTGACTACTGTTAGACACTGTATGCTTCAGTTTGAGGGGCATGAGATTGACCTTGATTGTGTAGTACTTGGTTTAGCTGATTTTGACTGTATAGTTGGTATAGACATGTTGACCAAGTACAGAGCCACGGTAGATTGTTTCCACAAGATTGTCAGATTCAGACCCGAAATGACAGACGAGTGGAAATTTTACGGCAAGGGTTCCAGATCTCGGATTCCCTTAGTATCTGCTCTGACTATGAGTAGATTGCTTCAGAGAGGAGCAGAGGGCTTTCTCGTATATTCAGTAGATCTACTGAAGACGAGCCCAGCATTGGCAGATTTGCCAGTGGTTTGCGAGTTTGCAGATGTTTTTCCTGATGAGATTCCAGGGTTGCCTCCTGTTCGAGAGGTTGATTTCAGCATAGATCTTATGCCCGGTTCTGTTCCTATTTCGAGAGCTCCGTATAGGATGGCGCCGATAGAGCTGAAAGAGTTGAAAGCACAGTTGGAGGATCTTCTGTCCAAGGGATATATCAGACCCAATGTATCACCTTGGGGTGCTCCGGTGCTTTTTGTTAGAAAGAAAGATGGTTCGATGCGACTGTGTATTGATTATAGGCAGTTGAACAAGGCGACCGTGAAGAACAAGTATCCGTTGCCTCGCATCGACGATTTGTTTGATCAGTTACAGGGATCTTCGATATATTCGAAGATTGATTTGAGATCAGGATATCATCAACTTAGAGTTAGAGATGTTGATATACCGAAGACTGCATTCCGAACCAGGTATGGACACTACGAGTTTGTTGTTATGCCTTTCGGTTTGACAAATGCACCTGCGGTGTTTATGAGTTTGATGAACCGCATTTTTCAGAGATATTTAGATGAATTTGTGATTGTATTTATCGATGACATTTTGGTGTATTCGAAGAATTTGACTGAGCATGCAGATCACCTGAGGATTGTATTGAAGACTTTGAGAAATGAGCGGTTGTATGCCAAACTGTCCAAGTGTGAATTCTGGCTGAGACAGGTTGTCTTCTTGGGGCTTATTATATCTGGAGATGGTATTGCGGTAGATCCGAGTAAAGTTGAGGCTGTGATCAGTTGGCCGAGACCGACTTCTGTGCCAGAGATACGCAGTTTCATGGGTCTAGCCGGGTATTATCGACGTTTTATTCGAGACTTCTCCAGTATAGCGAAGCCAATTACCCAGTTAACACAGAAGAACATGCCATTCGTGTGGTCAGAAGAATGTGAGAGCAGTTTTGTAGAGTTGAAGAAGAGGCTGACTAGTGCGCCTGTCTTGACGATTCCATCAGGTACAGGTGAGTTCGTTGTATATTGTGATGCATCTCACAGAGGGCTGGGATGTGTTCTTATGCAGCGAGGGCACGTGATAGCGTACGCCTCTAGACAGCTGAAGCCACACGAGACTCGTTATCTGATTCATGATCTTGAATTGGCGGCGATTGTATTTGCACTCAAGATCTGGCGTCATTATCTGTATGGCGAGAAATTTGAGATCTATTCCGATCATAAGAGCCTGAAATATCTCTTTTCTCAGTCAGAGTTGAACATGAGGCAGCGACGATGGCTTGATCTGCTGAGAGATTTTGATTGCGAGATCAAGTACCATCCAGGAAAGTCGAATGCAGCGGCAGACGCTTTGAGTCGAAAGGTATGTGCTCTTTCCTTGTCGACTGTAGGTGTATCGAGTTTAGTAGAAGATTGTTGCTTGTCTGGATTAACATTTAATACAGAGAGTAGACCGTTGCGACTTGCTGCGATTCAGATTGAGCCAGATCTGATTTCGAGGATCAAAGAAGCACAAAGAACTGATCCGAGCGTGCAGAGATCGATTGATATGGTCAGAGCTGGTCATATATCAGAATATCAGGTCAGAGATTCTGTTCTGTATGTGAATAACCGCTTAGTGGTGCCAGAGATTTCAGATTTGAGACGACAGATCATGTCGAAAGCACACTGTAGTCGGTTCAGCATTCATCCTGGTGGCAGGAAGATGTATAACGACTTGAAGACACAATTCTGGTGGAAGCAGATGAAGACAGACATTGCAGAATTTGTGTCTAAGTGCCTGAATTGCCAACAGGTGAAGGCAGAGAGAAAGAAGCCCGGAGGTTTACTTCAGAGTTTGTCTGTTCCTGAATGGAAATGGGACCACATTTCCATGGACTTCGTGACGAAGTTACCTCGATCTTCGCGGGGCTGTGACGCGATTTGGGTTGTGATAGACAGACTGACCAAATCAGCGTGCTTTATTCCGTACAGGATGACTTATCGACATGATCAGATGGCAGCGTTGTATGTCAGAGAGGTCGTCAGATTGCATGGTGTGCCGAAGTCGATCGTATCAGATCGAGATCCACGATTCACTTCTCACTTTTGGCACAGCTTGCAGCAGGCTTTGGGTACGACTTTACACCTGAGCACTGCTTATCATCCCCAGACGGACGGACAGTCAGAGCGGACTATCCAGACTTTAGAGGATATGCTGAGAGCTGTAGTACTAGACTTTGGTACTAGTTGGCAAGATTCATTGCCATTGTGTGAGTTTTCATACAACAACAGCTATCAGACGAGCATAGAGATGGCACCGTTCGAAGCTTTATACGGAAAGAAGTGCAGATCTCCGTTGTACTGGGATGATATTTCTGAGGTACCAGAGTTAGGGCCTGATATGATTCGTGAGATGACAGAAAAAGTGAAGATCATTCAGAAACGAATGAAGACGGCACAGGATAGGCAAGCGAAGTACGCCAATATTAGACGTAGATCGTTAGTATTCGAACAGGGAGACAGAGTATTTTTGAAGATTTCACCTTTCAGAGGCGTTGTCAGATTTGGCAAGCGAGGAAAGTTGTCTCCTAGATACGTCGGTCCGTATGAGATTCTTGAGAAGATTGGCGATCGAGCTTACAGACTTGCTCTTCCTCCTTCACTATCCGGTATACATGATGTTTTTCATGTATCGATGTTGCGCAAATATATGCCAGATGATTCTCATGTCATTCAACCTGACGAAGCCGAGCTAGATCAGACCTTGAGCTACGTTGAAAGACCGATGCAGATTCTTGATCGGAAAGAAAAGAAGCTCAGAACGAAGACTATTCCGTTAGTGAAGATTCAATGGAGTCGTCATGGCATCGAGGAAGCAACTTGGGAGACGGAGTCTGAGATGAGACAGAGGCATCCCGAGCTATTCCTATGATGTGAATCTTTCTTTCCGTTTTGATTTTACTGTTTTGGGTATACTAGTGTGATTACTGGTTTATAAGTTCGAGGACGAACTTTTGTCTAAGAGGGGGAGAAATGTAAGGCTCGAGAATTATCAACTGGCATTGATGCTAGACTCATAGAAGTAAGAATGCATGACGTTTAAATGAGATTTTGAGCAGCAGGGCCGAAGCCACATCGCACCCGCGGTGTTAAGACTACCGCCCCGCGGTGTAGGTGATAGAAAATTGGGAGATTTTTCGAAGTAACACCGCACCCGCGGTGCGCGCACGACCGCACCCGCGGTGCTGAGACCGCACCCGCGGCGGTGCAAGCGCCGCACCCGCGGTGCGTGAATTTATGAAAATGATATAGCAGCCGAGAGCTCAGCGCACCCGCGCCCTTACACTGCCGCACCCGTGGTAATGCGTGTTGATTGGAAAACGTAACACTTGTTCCTTTGCATGCCTAAATGGTTATGTGTCTTCATTTCCTCATTCATTCAGATTTAAGAACCGAGAGCATGGGAGGGAGGAGCTTTCATGTCTTTTTCTTTTTAAATTGTGGTTTTGAATGATTTAGCCATCCGATTTATATTCCGAGTTAAGATTTGTGATCCTTGCATCGTTGGCTACGAAAGGATGTAAGTTTTATATAATTCCAGCATGATTCAAAATTCATATGTTGGGGAAAATTATGTTTTGAGTTGAGAAATGCGTTCTTGATAGTATGAGCATCGTAGAAACGTTATCAGATTGATTTTCAGATACTATATGACGTTGTTTCGAAATTCCAGCATGTATTGTATTGAGAATATGCAGATTTCAGCATGTATAGTGATGTTAGATGAGATTATGAGTTGATGGTGATTAAGTATGATATTATTGAGTTATCGGTATCGAAGAAATACGTCGTTATGCCGTCAAATTGTATTTGAATCGAATTCAGCTTTGAATATGGAGTTGATTGAGATATATTATGATAAGTTTGTTCACACATTGCCATTTCAGATTGGTATTGGTTATTTGAGTTCAAGACTTCGACTACGACACAGACAGTGCGACAAGAAAGGTATAATTCATGTGGTCACAGGATTGCACAACTCGATTCAGATTTGATACGAGTTTCCCTGAATCACATACTAGATTGTTATTACATTGATTATGTAATGCCTTGTTTATTGATTTATATTCGAGTCCTGAGATAGGAGAGATTGGCAGACTTGCCAAAACTAGACGTTTCGGTGTATCGTCGCATAGGAGCAGATTTGCTATATGTGTAGACCCTCGATACAGAGTTGACCGAAGTCTAGGAATAAGACGTACCGTTGCCCCGAGTGGTTGGGTAGGTAACAGACCGTCTTATTCACACCGGGATCCCTAGATTAGAAAAGAGTCGAGTCAAGATTCGAATTGTCGAATACAGATTTGTATTCTACCACATGTTTAGATGTATATTCATGTTACTTGATTTATGTTATGCATTTGTACATGATTTATGACATTGCATGCATCCATGTTTTATACTGGGATATGTTCTCACCGGAGTTATCCGGCTGTTGTCGTGTCTGTATGTGTGCATGGCAACAGGTGGGGCAGGATCGGGGTCACGAGCTAGATGAGAGATGATGATAGCGTGGAGATCTCGGGCATCGCAGATTACTAGTGTTCCTTATGAAACTTGTACTACTTATGTTTAGAGTTGTCATTTGAACACTAGTGAATGTTTGTACGAACAGACATGTATGTACATTATGTTGTTTATTTCAGTTAACGACATGTTATGCTTTATCTATACATTTGAATTAATGTTAAAAGCAAATTTTTGACCCACATTTTCGAACAAAGATCCAATTAAATCCCAAAAGAATTGAGTTAGAGCCCGGGTCCCCACAAAATTGTTCCCAAAGTCTTCCAAAAGTAACTCAAGAATTTAACATCGCGACCAGAAACAATAGTCCTAAGCATGCCATGCAACCTAACGACTTCTCTAAAGAACAAATCCGCAATGTTTGAAGCATCATCGGTTTTATGACTAGCTATAAAATGTGCCATCTTAGAGAATCAATCCATAACAACAAAAATAGAATCCCTCCCCTTCTTAGTCCTAGGCAACCCCAAAATAAAGTCCATAGAAATGTCAATCCAAGTTCTTTTTAAGAATAGCACGCAAAAGTGTTCCCAAAGTTCTATTGACAACTTCAGTTTGTCCATCCGTTTGAGGATGACAAGTAGTAGAAAACAACAATTTTGTGCCAAGTTTAGCCCATAAAATATTCCAAAAGTAACTCAAGAATTTAACATCGCGACCAGAAACAATAATCCTAGGCATGCCATGCAACCTAACGACTTCTCTAAAGAACAAATCCGCAATGTTTGAAGCATCATCGATTTTATGACAAGCTATAAAATGTGCCATCTTAGAGAATCAATCCACAACCACAAAAATAGAATCCCTCCCCTTCTTAGTCCTAGGCAACCCCAAAATAAAGTCCATAGAAATGTCAATCCAAGTTCATTTTAAGAATAGCAGGCAAAAGTGTTCCCAAAGTTCTATTGACAACTTCAGTTTGTCCATCCGTTTGAGGATGACAAGTAGTAGAAAACAACAATTGTGTGCCAAGTTTAGCCCATAAAGTATTCCAAAAGTAACTAAAGAATTTAACATCGCGACCAAAAACAATAGTCCTAGGCATACCATGCAACCTAACGACTTCGCTAAAGAACAAATCCGCAATGTTTGAAGCATCATCGGACAAGCTATAAAATGTGCCATTTCAGAGAATCTATCCACAACAACAAAGATAGAATCCCTCCCCTTCTTAGTCCTAGGCAACCCCAAAATAAAGTCCATAGAAATGTCAATCCAAGTTCTTTTTAAGAATAGCAGGCAAAAGTGTTCCCAAAGTTCTATTGACAACTTCAGTTTGTCCATCCGTTTGAGGATGACAAGTAGTAGAAAACAACAATTTTGTTCCAAGTTTAGCCCATAAAGTCTTCCAAAAGTAACTCAAGAATTTAACATCGCGACCAGAAACAATAGTCCTAGGCATGCCATGCAACCTAGCGACTTCTCTAAAGAACAAATCTGCAATGTTTGAAGCATCATCGGATTTTATGACAAGCTATAAAATGTGCCATCTTAGAGAATCTATCCACAACAACAAAAATACAATCACTTCCCTTCTTAGTCCTAGGCAACCCCAAAATAAAGTCCATAGAAATGTCAATCCAATTTCTTTTTAAGAATAGCACGCAAAAGTGTTCCCAAAGTTCTATTGACAACTTCAGTTTGTCCATCCGTTTGAGGTTGACAAGTAGTAGAAAACAACAATTTTGTGCCAAGTTTTGCCCATAAAGTCTTCCAAAAGTAACTCAAGAATTTAACATCGCGACCAGAAACAATAGTCCTAGGCATGCCATGCAACCTAACGACTTATCTAAAGAACAAATCCGCAATGTTTGAAGCATCATCGGATAAGCTATCAAATGTGCCATTTTAGAGAATCTATCTACAACAACAAAAATAGAATCCCTCCCCTTCTTAGTCCTAGGCAATCCCAAAATAAAGTCCATAGAAATGTCAATCCAAGGTCTTTTTAAGAATAGCACGCAAAAGTGTTCCCAAAGTTTTATTGACAACTTCAGTTTGTCCATCCGTTTGAGGATGACAAGTAGTAGAAAACAACAATTTTGTGCCAAGTTTAGCCCATAAAGTCTTCCAAAAGTAACTCAAGAATTTAACATCGCGACCAGAAACAATAGTCCTTGGCATGCCATGCAACCTAACGACTTCTCTAAAGAACTAATCCGCAATGTTTGAAGCATCATCGGACAAGCTATAAAACGTGCCATTTTAGAGAATCTATCCACAACAAAAAAAATAGAATCCCTCCCCTTCTTAGTCCTAGGCAACCCCAAAATAAAGTCCATAGAAATGTCAATCCAAGTTCTTTTTAAGAATAGCACGCAAAAGTGTTTCCATAGTTCTATTGACAACTTCAGTTTGTCCATCCGTTTGAGGATGACAAGTAGTAGAAAACAACAATTTTGTGCCAAGTTTAGCCCATAAAGTCTTCCAAAAGTAACTCAAGAATTTAACATCGCGACCAGACACAATAGTCCTAGGCATGCTATGCAACCTAGCGACTTCTCTAAAGAACAAATCCGAAATGTTTGAAGCATCATCGGATTTTTTGACAAGCTATAAAATGTGTCATCTTAGAGAATCTATCCACAAAAACAAAAATAGAATCCCTCCCCTTCTTACTCCTAGGCAACCCCAAAATAAAGTCCATAGAAATGTCAATCCAAGTTCTTTTTAAGAATAGCACGCAAAAGTGTTCCCAAAATTCTATTGACAACTTCAGTTTGTCCATTCGTTTGAGGATGACAAGTAGTAGAAAACAACAATTTTGTGCCAAGTTTAGCCCATAAAGTCTTCCAAAAGTAACTCAAGAATTTAACATCGCGACCAGAAACAATAGTCCTAGGCATGCCATGCAACCTAACGACTTCTCTAAAGAACAAATCAGCAATGTTTGAAGCATCATCGGTTTTATGACAAGCTGTAAAATGTGCCATCTTAGAGAATCAATCAACAACAACAAAAATACAATCCCTCCCCTTCTTAGTCCTAGGCAACCCCAAAATAAAGTCCATAGAAATGTCAATCCAAGTTCTTTTTAAGAATAGCACGCAAAAGTGTTCCCAAAGTTCTATTGACAACTTCAGTTTGTCCATCCGTTTGAGGATGACAAGTAGTAGAAAACAACAATTTTGTGCCAAGTTTAGCCCATAAAGTTTTCCAAAAATAACTCAAGAATTTAACATCGCGACCAGAAACAATAGTCCTAGGCATGCCATGCAACCTAAAGAACAAATCCGCAATGTTTGAAGCATCATCGGTTTTATGACAAGCTATAAAATGTGCCATCTTAGAGAATCAATCCACAACAAAAAAAATACAATCCCTCCCTTCTTAGTTCTAGGCAACCCCAAAATAAAGTCCATAGAAATGTCAATCCAAGTTCTTTTTAAGAATAGCACGCAAAAGTGTTCCCAAAGTTCTATTGACAACTTCAGTTTGTCCATCCGTTTGAGGATGACAAGTAGTAGAAAACAACAATTTTGTGCCAAGTTTAGCCCATAAAGTCTTCCAAAAGTAACTCAAGAATTTAAAATCGCGACCAGAAACAATAGTCCTAGGCATGCCATGCAACCTAGCGACTTCTCTAAAGAACAAATCCGCAATGTTTGAAGCATCATCGGATTTTATGACAAGCTATAAAATGTGCCATCTTAGAGAATCAATCCAAAACAACAAAAATACAATCCCTCCCCTTCTTAGTCCTAGGCAACCCCAAAATAAAGTCCATAAAATGTCAATCCAAGTTCTTTTTAAGAATTGCACGCAAAAGTGTTCCCAAAGTTTTATTGACAACTTCAGTTTGTCAATCCGTTTGAGGATGACAAGTAGTAGAAAACAACAATTTTGTGCCAAGTTTAGCCCATAAAGTCTTCCAAAAGTAACTCAAGAATTTAACATCGCGACCAGAAACAATAGTCCTAGGCATGCCATGCAACCTAACGACTTCTCTAAAGAACAAATCCGCAATGTTTGAAGCATCATCGGACAAGCTATAAAATGTGACATTTTAGAGAATCTATCCACAACAAAAAAATAGAATCCCTCCCCTTCTTAGTCCTAGGCAACCCCAAAATAAAGTCCATAGAAATGTCAGTCTAGGTTCTTTTTAAGAATAGCACGCAAAAGTGTTCCCAAAGTTCTATTGACAACTTCAGTTTGTCCATCCGTTTGAGGATGACAAGTAGTAGCAAACAACAATTTTGTGCCAAGTTTAGCCCATAAAGTTTTCCAAAATTAACTCAAGAATTTAACATCGCGACCAGAAACAATAGTCCTAGGCATGCCATGCAACCTAACGACATCTCTAAAGAACAAATCCGCAATGTTTGAAGCATCATCGGACAAGCAATAAAACGTGCCATTTTAGAGAATCTATCCACAACAAAAAAAATAGAATCCCTCCCCTTCTTAGTCCTAGGCAACCCCAAAATAAAGTCCATAGAAATTTCAATCCAAGTTCTTTTTAAGAATAGCACGCAAAAGTGTTCCCAAAGTTCTATTGACAACTTCAGTTTGTCCATCCTTTTGAGGATGACAAGTAGTAGAAAACAACAATTTTGTGCCAAGTTTAGCCCATAAAGTCTTCCAAAAGTAACTCAAGAATTTAACATCGCGACCAGAAACAATAGTCCTAGGCATGCCATGCAACCTAGCGACTTCTCTAAAGAACAAATCTGCAATGTTTGAAGCATCATCGGATTTTATGACAAGCTATAAAATGTGCCATCTTAGAGAATCTATCCACAACAACAAAAATACAATCACTTCCCTTCTTAGTCCTAGGCAACCCCAAAATAAAGTCCATAGAAATGTCAATCCAATTTCTTTTTAAGAATAGCACGCAAAAGTGTTCCCAAAGTTCTATTGACAACTTCAGTTTGTCCATCCGTTTGAGGATGACAAGTAGTAGAAAACAACAATTTTGTGCCAAGTTTTGCCCATAAAGTCTTCCAAAAGTAACTCAAGAATTTAACATCGCGACCAGAAACAATAGTCCTAGGCATGCCATGCAACCTAACGACTTATCTAAAGAACAAATCCGCAATGTTTGAAGCATCATCGGATAAGCTATCAAATGTGCCATTTTAGAGAATCTATCTACAACAACAAAAATAGAATCCCTCCCCTTCTTAGTCCTAGGCAATCCCAAAATAAAGTCCATAGAAATGTCAATCCAAGGTCTTTTTAAGAATAGCACGCAAAAGTGTTCCCAAAGTTTTATTGACAACTTCAGTTTGTCCATCCGTTTGAAGATGACAAGTAGTAGAAAACAACAATTTTGTGCCAAGTTTAGCCCATAAAGTCTTTCAAAAGTAACTCAAGAATTTAACATCGCGACCAGAAACAATAGTCCTTGGCATGCCATGCAACCTAACGACTTCTCTAAAGAACTAATCCGCAATGTTTGAAGCATCATCGGACAAGCTATAAAACGTGCCATTTTAGAGAATCTATCCACAACCAAAAAAATAGAATCCCTCCCCTTCTTAGTCCTAGGCAACCCCAAAATAAAGTCCATAGAAATGTCAATCCAAGTTCTTTTTAAGAATAGCACGCAAAAGTGTTTCCATAGTTCTATTGACAACTTCAGTTTGTCCATCCGTTTGAGGATGACAAGTAGTAGAAAACAACAATTTTGTGCCAAGTTTAGCCCATAAAGTCTTCCAAAAGTAACTCAAGAATTTAACATCGCGACCAGACACAATAGTCCTAGGCATGCTATGCAACCTAGCGACTTCTCTAAAGAACAAATCCGAAATGTTTGAAGCATCATCGGATTTTTGACAAGCTATAAAATGTGTCATCTTAGAGAATCTATCCACAAAAACAAAAATAGAATCCCTCCCCTTCTTACTCCTAGGCAACCCCAAAATAAAGTCCATAGAAATGTCAATCCAAGTTCTTTTTAAGAATAGCACGCAAAAGTGTTCCCAAAATTCTATTGACAACTTCAGTTTGTCCATTCGTTTGAGGATGACAAGTAGTAGAAAACAACAATTTTGTGCCAAGTTTAGCCCATAAAGTCTTCCAAAAGTAACTCAAGAATTTAACATCGCGACCAGAAACAATAGTCCTAGGCATGCCATGCAACCTAACGACTTCTCTAAAGAACAAATCAGCAATGTTTGAAGCATCATCGGTTTTATGACAAGCTGTAAAATGTGCCATCTTAGAGAATCAATCAACAACAACAAAAATACAATCCCTCCCCTTCTTAGTCCTAGGCAACCCCAAAATAAAGTCCATAGAAATGTCAATCCAAGTTCTTTTTAAGAATAGCACGCAAAAGAGTTCCCAAAGTTCTATTGACAACTTCAGTTTGTCCATCCGTTTGAGGATGACAAGTAGTAGAAAACAACAATTTTGTGCCAAGTTTAGCCCATAAAGTTTTCCAAAAGTAACTCAAGAATTTAACATCGCGACCAGAAACAATAGTCCTAGGCATGCCATGCAACCTAAAGAACAAATCCGCAATGTTTGAAGCATCATCGGTTTTATGACAAGCTATAAAATGTGCCATCTTAGAGAATCAATCCACAACAACAAAAATACAATCCCTCCCTTCTTAGTTCTAGGCAACCCCAAAATAAAGTCCATAGAAATGTCAATCCAAGTTCTTTTTAAGAATAGCACGCAAAAGTGTTCCCAAAGTTCTATTGACAACTTCAGTTTGTCCATCCGTTTGAGGATGACAAGTAGTAGAAAACAACAATTTTGTGCCAAGTTTAGCCCATAAAGTCTTCCAAAAGTAACTCAAGAATTTAAAATCGCGACCAGAAACAATAGTCCTAGGCATGCCATGCAACCTAGCGACTTCTCTAAAGAACAAATCCGCAATGTTTGAAGCATCATCGGATTTTATGACAAGCTATAAAATGTGCCATCTTAGAGAATCAATCCACAACAACAAAAATACAATCCCTCCCCTTCTTAGTCCTAGGCAACCCCAAAATAAAGTCCATAAAATGTCAATCCAAGTTCTTTTTAAGAATTGCACGCAAAAGTGTTCCCAAAGTTTTATTGACAACTTCAGTTTGTCAATCCGTTTGAGGATGACAAGTAGTAGAAAACAACAATTTTGTGCCAAGTTTAGCCCATAAAGTTGTTAGAGTAGGTGCCCGTCGAGCCAAGTATTGGCCGAGTGTTCACAATGAAACTCTATGAATAAGCAGTCTTTATTTTAATAATATTTGAAATTATTATTTTGGCAAATCTTTATCTGTATACCCATGCTAGCTGCATAGATAAAGCCCTTGAATATACAAATAGTAGAAAGAATATGAGATGCTCATATGATGAGTATCATGAAACTCATATTTGTAATACTGTATATTCTAAACGGTTCCTAGTCGATTCAGCCGCCACTAAGAAGGATATAGGCCGCTCGAGTTAGAGACTAGTATCTGCGATGTGAGTACCATGTTTCATTGGTAGGGGACATTGTGATGTCCGAACATGCAGATAGGTGCTCCTTGTAGAGTGCACTGAACAACCCTCCATAAAAGGACTTTCCAAGTGGTTCTCACTTATCGAGTGGAAAAGTCCTGGTTTATGGTTGTACAGAATTAGTCCTTATGACCCGGGACAACATTGAGACTCTATGTGCTAGAATTACACTTTGACTTGTTTACCGACTCTCATGGGGTCATCAGGTGGCAAGGTTGGGTGTTCTGTCGAAACACATAGGAGTCGATGCATTGTAGTCGGGGATTCACCGCTTACCTTCGGGTATGGATATCCTATGTGTAATCATGTGTAAGTAGGTTGAAATCTCTGGCCAGAGTATGGTTGTAATTATGAAAGGTGTTTCATAGATTACACCATCGATGCAACTACGACATGACACATAGTATCGATTCATTGACAACTCTCGATAAACCAATGGTTGTCGAATCGATCGGGATATATGAGTTGAAGGGACCGTACTGTACGCTAACCATAATTGAATGGTTCTTGCAGGCACTATCATGTGATACCTAGGGAATCACGTAAGCGATGCTGCTAGGCGTTTAACGTGATTGGTTGGGTACTATCAGACTTGAGTTCTGACGTTCTTACTATCAAGGAGTTGATAAGTAAGAATGGAGCATTTGGGGTATGCTCGAATAAGGACATGTTTAGTCCGAATCACATGGAGATGTGAACCCACGGCTAGTTGTATCAATGAACCATTGAGGGCCACACAAGTACTAGCTTTGTAAATCCCGATGAGAAGTAAAAATAGTTCAATGTGTTGAACGGCTTATAAAGGAGTTTATAAGCGTAAGGAAAATTAGAAGTATGACTTCTATAAAGGAGAAAATAGTTCAATGTGTTGAACGACTTATAAATGAGTTTATAAGTGCAAAGAAAAATAGAAGTATGACTTCTATGAGAGAAATGTAAATTTTGATTTATGGAAGTGTTCCTAAATTAAAATTTGGCCAAGAGAATAATGTATTTGAAAATTGTGATTTTCATAAACATTATAATGGACTAAATTAAATTAATTCAAGTGTTGAATTAATCAAACACTAGTGGGCCTTGTAGAGCCCAAATGATTAAATTAATTCAAGTGTTGGATTAATTAAATAATATTGAGTCTTGTAGAGCTCAATTAAAATAATTATTTAACTAGTGGGACTTGGGTAAATTCAAGTAATGTTTAATTAGTCTCAAATATGTTTGAGATAATTAAATTTAGTCCAAAGTTTTTAATTTGATTAAAAACTATATTGTATGCATGCATGGGAGGTGAAGGGTTGGAGATTACTTTTGAATAAAATAATGGCATGGCATGCTACTTTTCACTTTTGCTTTTTGCAACACCAAGACATAGAATTAAAATTATTCTACCTTCCCTCCCAAGTGAGATGGCCGAAACCTCTAAGGATTTTTCTCTCAAGTTTTTCTCTCCATTTTTGTGTTCTTGAATTGTTTAAGAACACACACTTCTCTTTGATAAATCCTCACATTTTTCTAGTGCAAATTGTGAGGGGATCTTCCTAGTTAGTGGTGGGCCTAATTTGAAGGAAAGATTCAAAGATTTGGAGGAGGAGCTTGTAGATTCATCTTCCATTCAAGAGCTTTGTTGTTCAACAACAAAGTTGGAGCCACAATCAACTTTTTAAAGTTGATAGGTATATTTTCTTATCATCCTATGTATGGTTTGAGTTTTTGTAAATATTACACAAGAAACTTTAGGTGGCCGAAATTTTGTCATAAAATTCGAAAATTTTGCTTCCGTTGCGTTTCCGGCCACCGTAACCGGTCCGCTTTCAAGTGGTATCCGAGCTTAGGTTACGGATTTTGTGTAATATTTACGTAATATTATGTTGAGATCGATTTCTAACCGCTTGAGAAATTTTTTGGTGCATGTATGGTGAAGGCCGAAATTTTTTGAAGAAAAACAAAAAAAAAAAAATAATGTTTTTCGGGCAGCCCGAGGGGCTGCCCGAAAATTTCGGGCAGCATAGGGCAGCCCGAGGGGCTGCCCGAAATTTTCAGTTTTTAAAATAAAAAAAAAAAACATTTTTTGTTGTTGCCGAAATCCGGCGACGGCGATGACGGCTAGGGTTTCCAAAAGTGTTTTGGACAATCTTAGTGTCATGGGCCTTGAGATGTTGGGCCATTGGATGGACAACATTATTTGTGAAATTTAAATGGGCCTAAGTATTTTTGGTGAAAAATGGGTTTTGGGCCCTTAAGTTTAAATTTACAATTGTTGCACATATTTTCTCATAAAATAAATAATTGAAGTAGGACTTCAATTATTTATAGTAAATGGTGATTTACAAGAAATTCGATTATAAATAAATTAATTTGAAAGTAGACAAAGGTGTTTGTATACTTTGTTAATTTAATTTATAATTGTGGCGGTTAGTGATTGGATCAAGATATATAATATTGGATCAATTAATTATAGTGATAATTAATTGATGGTGTATGATATGTGATATTATGCATGAAGGATGATCAAAAGCCCAAGCCCAATTTGCTAGGTGTATGCTAGGATATTTGTGTTGAATGATTGTAATAATTATCAATTTATCAAGTGGGCTTGGTTTATGGCCCGTTCCCACCCCATGAGATGTATCCCTATGTGCCATGGATATTTATTTGTAAATATTAGAATAGGGGAAGATCAAGATTGGAAGATGGTGGCCTTGGTGATTATGAAGATCGAAGACATGTAATATTGGATGCTAATGTAATAATTTAGTTGCATTGCATCCCGTGCATTTACCCTAGGATTGGACCTAGGCCCGTGTTTGGCTCACACGGGCCATTAGTTTTGGGGCGATTGATCATCCTTGTATTGTTTTCTATTTATGATATATGCATGATATGTTATAAATAATGAGTATGTGCGTTATTATTATTATAATAACAAAGTTGCATGAATCCGGAAAACATACGATCAAACATGGCGAGCTTTTAAAATAAAATTAATGATGAGACCTTTCAAAATTAAAAACCCTCATTTTGAATAAGATTCAAAATAAATATCAAGCCCGAAAAGGGGAATTATAAATTTGTTTATAATTTCCTTGTCTTCCATCGACAATGGGTGCATGATGAACGCTACCCGTACTCGGGGCTCGGCTCATATTATTGGGGGAGCCTCGAGTGCCGGAAAGCTGTGACATCCATTGACATGGTGATGTGAACTACGTGGAACTCCCATGATTTCGGCTCATATTATTGAGGGAACTCATGGCGACCGTCCATTAAGGTTCAACATCGATGGGTAAGGCTTGACACGTGAAGATGAACGACGTCATATTATTGGGTCCTAATCAAACGTGAGACAAAAGTTTACGTTAAGGGTTGCATTGTGATGCAATTGGAAACTACCTTTTAGGTTTTGTGATTGGCTGATATTATTCGGGATCATAATTCGCTAATTGGACCTTACGTACCTACTGAGGAAAGGAGTTTTCCGTTTTCACTAGAGGGTAGTGACAGATGTCAAAACAGTGGGAGCAAATATTTATGAAGTATAAGTCCAAACTTCATATCTTACTAAATATTTAAAATAGTCATCAACATTTATCTGTTTTTACTTTTCAGTACAAATCGACAATGTCTTCGATGCGCAATTCGATATCTATAATACTCGACAAACACATATTAACTGGACCTAATTACCTCACTTGGCTAAGAAATTTGAAAATAGTCTTAAATTCGGAAAGGGTAACATATACACTAACTCAGTCGCCCCCTGTTGAGGCTCCGACTGACTGCAATCCTGAGGAATTGCAGGCTTACAAGGAATGGTGTGACCATGACTTGATAGCCAGGTGTTATATGCTGACTTCTATGAACGATGAGCTACAGAGGCGTTTTGAGGGTGCAAAGAGTGCTGCTGACATTCATTTGCATCTCAAAGAGCTCTTTGGAGAGCAAACGCGTCCTCTTAGGCATGCTACCGTCAAGGAGCTGATCACTTTGCGCATGCGAGAGGGGACCTCGGTCCATGAGCATGGCCTAAAGGTGATCGGGCTCGTGGACAAGCTCGTTGGCATGGATCTGATCCTGCCTTCGGAGTTGACCACCGACATGTTGCTGTTATCGCTGCCTAGCTCATTTGATCCTTTTGTGGTGAACTTCAACATGAACAAGATGGAACCGACCCTTGAGGAGTTGGTGAACATGCTTGTTACGTTTGAATCCACCATCAAGAAAGAGAAGTTGGTTCTTTATGTGGGTTCTTCATCTGGTACGAAGATTGATCCACATGGGAATGGAAAGAAGCGTTCTTTCCAACGTCCCAAGAAGAACGTGCCCTTGTTGAGGCAATCTCCGAATCCCGTTGTGGCAGCCACACCAGTTAGGGCTGACAAGACTAGTGATTTTGTCATCACTGCAAGAAGCCTGGACATTGGAAGCGAAATTGCAAGGAATATCTGGCCCAGAAGTGTTCTGGAAACAATATGTTCTAAATTTAAGTAAACATTTTAATTAACTCTACTTCTTGGGTATTAGATACCGGTTGTGACTCACATCTCTGTAATGGGTTACAGGTAATGGGAAGAAGTAGGAAGCTTAAGGAAGGTGTGACCTTCTTGAGGATAGGCAATGGAGCAAGAGTTGCTGCCAAGGCCATTGAAGATGTTTACTTATTATTGAACAATAGTTTAAGTTAATTTTATGAGATGTTTTGTTTGTACCTAAAAAAAGAAAAAAAAAAAAAAACATTGTTTCCATTTCTATGCTGATAAAAATGGATATTCTTGTTTATTTTGCAAAGGTGTTTGCAACATTTACATGAATGAATGTTTGATTGGTACTGGTGAACTTGAAAACGATCTCTATAACTTAAAATTAAAAGATATTCCATTAAATGTCCATTCAAAGGCAGACACCATATGAGATATGGATGGGTAAGCCTCCCAAATATTCTTATCTTAGAATATGGGGAGCCCTGCTTATGTGAAGCAGGTAGTGGGAGATAAATTGGATTGTTGATCCATTTTATGTTACTTTGTGGGATATCCAAGGAATTAAGTTGGATATTATTTCTATCATCCCCAAGAAACAAAGGTGTTTGTTTCTAGGAATGCAACCTTTTTGAAAGGGATTTTCTATTGGATAGAAAAAAGGGAGATGATAGAACTCGAAGAGGTTCGAGAGAAACCCGCAATTATAGAACCCACACCCGATGAGCCAAGAGAGGAGATACAAGCTCCTAGCGGATACGAGAAAGTCTCGAGACCACCTATGAGGTATGGTCAGCTTCTTGAAGAGGGCCATGATGAGCCTAACCATGGATGTGATCCATGGACCTTCAAGGAAGCGTTATCCGATGCCGATTCATCCAAGTGGCTTGAAGCAATGGAATCTGAGTTGAATTCCATGCATTCGAACCAAGTATAGGATCTTGTGGATCCGCCTGAGGGAACTGTTCCCACAGGGACTTGGGGCGGATGGGAAGGTATTAACCTTCAAGGCGCGATTGGTGGCAAAAGGATGTACTCAAAGACAAGGAGTTGACTTTGAGGAAACCTTTTCCCAATCGCAATGTTCAAGTCCATAAGGATTTTGCTAGCCATAGCTGCATGGTATGACTATGAGATATGGCAGATGGATGTTAAGACAGTCTTTCTTAATAGGGATTTTAAGAAAGTGATTTACATGTCTCAACCTGAAGGGTTTACATCTATCGGAAGTGAGCATATCGTATGCAAACTTCAAAGATCTATTTATGATCTAAAGCAGGCATCAAGGAATTGGAACCTTAGATTCGATAGTACAATCAAAGAGTTTGATTTACTAAGAATCATGAGGAACCCTGTGTGTATAAGAAGGTCAGTGGGAGTGTTGTGACATTCCTGGTGCTTTATGTTGATGACATTCTACTCATTGGGAATGATGTAGGAATGTTGCAATCAACTAAGATATGGTTAACGAGTAAGTTCTCGATGCAGGACTTGGGAGAAGCATCTTTTGTATTGGGATACAGATCTATAGAGATAGATCGAAAAGATGGCTTGGTCTCACCCAGTCCACATACATGATACCATCGTGAAGCGGTTCTCGATGGATGCGTCCTTGAGAGGACATCTACCAATGTGTCATGGCGTGTCCCTATCCAAGTCTGTCTCCTGAGACTGATGCAGAGATAGTGACGATGACACGCATTCCGTATGCTTCGGCAATTGGTAACATCATGTATGGGATGATATCTACACGTCCTGACGTGGCGTTTTCACTATGTGTAGTGAAAAGATATCAATCGAACCCTGGTCTTCCACACCTGAAAGCTGTGAAAGACATCCTCAAGCAGTTGAGAAGGACCAATAAGTTGTTCTTGGTCTATGGGGTGGAGAACTGAAACTGGAAGACTATACCGACACTAGCTTCCAAAGCGATATCGATAACTCGAAGTCAACCTCTAGTTTTGTATTCATGCTCAACGGTGCTGCTGTCTCTTGGAAGAGTTCCAAGCAAGACAATACTGCGGATTCCAGCACAGAGGCCGTATACATTGCTGCATCAGATGCAGCAAGAGAGCCTGTTTGGATAAGGAATTTCATCCAAGAGTTGGACGTCATTCCTAATGGAGTTGCTCCTGTCCCGGTGTTGTGTGACAACACGGGAGCTATAGCTCAAGCAAAGGAGCCAAGGTCTCATCAGAAATCCAAACTCGTATTGAGAAAGTACCACATCCTCGGAGAGATTGTGGAAAGAAGAGTAGTGTCTATTGACAAAGTCGGCTCCGCAGATTATGTTGTTGATCCACTAGCTAAGCCTTTACCTGGACCATTGTTCGACAAGCATCGCGAATCAATGGGTTTTAAGCATATGGGTAGTTGGCTCTAGTGCAAGTGGGAGATTGTTAGAGTAGGTGCCCGTCGAGCCAAGTATTGGCCGAGTGTTCACAATGAAACTCTATGAATAAGCAGTCTTTATTTTAATAATATTTGAAATTATTATTTTGGCAAATCTTTATCTGTATACCCATGCTAGCTGCATAGATAAAGCCCTTGAATATACAAATAGTAGAAAGAATATGAGATGCTCATATGATGAGTATCATGAAACTCATATTTGTAATACTGTATATTCTAAACGGTTCCTAGTCGATTCAGCCGCCACTAAGAAGGATATAGGCCGCTCGAGTTAGAGACTAGTATCTGCGATGTGAGTACCATGTTTCATTGGTAGGGGACATTGTGATGTCCGAACATGCAGATAGGTGCTCCTTGTAGAGTGCACTGAACAACCCTCCATAAAAGGACTTTCCAAGTGGTTCTCACTTATCGAGTGGAAAAGTCCTGGTTTATGGTTGTACAGAATTAGTCCTTATGACCCGGGACAACATTGAGACTCTATGTGCTAGAATTACACTTTGACTTGTTTACCGACTCTCATGGGGTCATCAGGTGGCAAGGTTGGGTGTTCTGTCGAAACACATAGGAGTCGATGCATTGTAGTCGGGGATTCACCGCTTACCTTCGGGTATGGATATCCTATGTGTAATCATGTGTAAGTAGGTTGAAATCTCTGGCCAGAGTATGGTTGTAATTATGAAAGGTGTTTCATAGATTACACCATCGATGCAACTACGACATGACACATAGTATCGATTCATTGACAACTCTCGATAAACCAATGGTTGTCGAATCGATCGGGATATATGAGTTGAAGGGACCGTACTGTACGCTAACCATAATTGAATGGTTCTTGCAGGCACTATCATGTGATACCTAGGGAATCACGTAAGCGATGCTGCTAGGCGTTTAACGTGATTGGTTGGGTACTATCAGACTTGAGTTCTGACGTTCTTACTATCAAGGAGTTGATAAGTAAGAATGGAGCATTTGGGGTATGCTCGAATAAGGACATGTTTAGTCCGAATCACATGGAGATGTGAACCCACGGCTAGTTGTATCAATGAACCATTGAGGGCCACACAAGTACTAGCTTTGTAAATCCCGATGAGAAGTAAAAATAGTTCAATGTGTTGAACGGCTTATAAAGGAGTTTATAAGCGTAAGGAAAATTAGAAGTATGACTTCTATAAAGGAGAAAATAGTTCAATGTGTTGAACGACTTATAAATGAGTTTATAAGTGCAAAGAAAAATAGAAGTATGACTTCTATGAGAGAAATGTAAATTTTGATTTATGGAAGTGTTCCTAAATTAAAATTTGGCCAAGAGAATAATGTATTTGAAAATTGTGATTTTCATAAACATTATAATGGACTAAATTAAATTAATTCAAGTGTTGAATTAATCAAACACTAGTGGGCCTTGTAGAGCCCAAATGATTAAATTAATTCAAGTGTTGGATTAATTAAATAATATTGAGTCTTGTAGAGCTCAATTAAAATAATTATTTAACTAGTGGGACTTGGGTAAATTCAAGTAATGTTTAATTAGTCTCAAATATGTTTGAGATAATTAAATTTAGTCCAAAGTTTTTAATTTGATTAAAAACTATATTGTATGCATGCATGGGAGGTGAAGGGTTGGAGATTACTTTTGAATAAAATAATGGCATGGCATGCTACTTTTCACTTTTGCTTTTTGCAACACCAAGACATAGAATTAAAATTATTCTACCTTCCCTCCCAAGTGAGATGGCCGAAACCTCTAAGGATTTTTCTCTCAAGTTTTTCTCTCCATTTTTGTGTTCTTGAATTGTTTAAGAACACACACTTCTCTTTGATAAATCCTCACATTTTTCTAGTGCAAATTGTGAGGGGATCTTCCTAGTTAGTGGTGGGCCTAATTTGAAGGAAAGATTCAAAGATTTGGAGGAGGAGCTTGTAGATTCATCTTCCATTCAAGAGCTTTGTTGTTCAACAACAAAGTTGGAGCCACAATCAACTTTTTAAAGTTGATAGGTATATTTTCTTATCATCCTATGTATGGTTTGAGTTTTTGTAAATATTACACAAGAAACTTTAGGTGGCCGAAATTTTGTCATAAAATTCGAAAATTTTGCTTCCGTTGCGTTTCCGGCCACCGTAACCGGTCCGCTTTCAAAAGTCTTCCAAAAGTAACTCAAGAATTTAACATCGCGACCAGAAACAATAGTCCTAGGCATGCCATGCAACCTAACGACTTCTCTAAAGAACAAATCCGCAATGTTTGAAGCATCATCGGACAAGCTATAAAATGTGACATTTTAGAGAATCTATCCACAACAAAAAAATAGAATCCCTCCCCTTCTTAGTCCTAGGCAACCCCAAAATAAAGTCCATAGAAATGTCAGTCTAGGTTCTTTTTAAGAATAGCACGCAAAAGTGTTCCCAAAGTTCTATTGACAACTTCAGTTTGACCATCCGTTTGAGGATGACAAGTAGTAGCAAACAACAATTTTGTGCCAAGTTTAGCCCATAAAGTTTTCCAAAATTAACTCAAGAATTTAACATCGCGACCAGAAACAATAGTCCTAGGCATGCCATGCAACCTAACGACATCTCTAAAGAACAAATCCGCAATGTTTGAAGCATCATCGGACAAGCAATAAAACGTGCCATTTTAGAGAATCTATCCACAACAAAAAAAATAGAATCCCTCCCCTTCTTAGTCCTAGGCAACCCCAAAATAAAGTCCATAGAAATTTCAATCCAAGTTCTTTTTAAGAATAGCACGCAAAAGTGTTCCCAAAGTTCTATTGACAACTTCAGTTTGTCCATCCTTTTGAGGATGACAAGTAGTAGAAAACAACAATTTTGTGCCAAGTTTAGCCCATAAAGTCTTCCAAAAGTAACTCAAGAATTTAACATCGCGACCAGAAACAATAGTCCTTGGCATGCCATGCAACCTAACGACTTATCTAAAGAACAAATCCGCAATGTTTGAAGCATCATCGGATAAGCTATCAAATGTGCCATTTTAGAGAATCTATCTATAACAACAAAAATAGAATCCCTCCCCTTCGTAGTCCTAGGCAATCCCAAAATAAAGTCCATAGAAATGTCAATCCAAGGTCTTTTTAAGAATAGCACGCAAAAGTGTTCCCAAAGTTTTATTGACAACTTCAGTTTGTCCATCCGTTTGAGGATGACAAGTAGTAGAAAACAACAATTTTGTGCCAAGTTTAGCCCATAAAGTCTTCCAAAAGTAACTCAAGAATTTAACATCGCGACCAGAAACAATAGTCCTTGGCATGCCATGCAACCTAACGACTTCTCTAAAGAACTAATCCGCAATGTTTGAAGCATCATCGGACAAGCTATAAAACGTGCCATTTTAGAGAATCTATCCACAACAAAAAAAATAGAATCCCTCCCCTTCTTAGTCCTAGGCAACCCCAAAATAAAGTCCATAGAAATGTCAATCAAAGTTCTTTTTAAGAATAGCACGCAAAAGTGTTTCCAAAGTTCTATTGACAACTTCAGTTTGTCCATCCGTTTGAGGATGACAAGTATTAGAAAACAACAATTTTGTGCCAAGTTTAGCCCATAAAGTCTTCCAAAAGTAACTCAAGAATTTAACATCGCGACCAGACACAATAGTCCTAGGCATGCTATGCAACCTAGCGACTTCTCTAAAGAACAAATCCGAAATGTTTGAAGCATCATCGGATTTTTTGACAAGCTATAAAATGTGTCATCTTCGAGAATCTATCCACAAAAACAAAAATAGAATCCCTCCCCTTCTTACTCCTAGGCAACCCCAAAATAAAGTCCATAGAAATGTCAATCCAAGTTCTTTTTAAGAATAGCACGCAAAAGTGTTCCCAAAATTCTATTGACAACTTCAGTTTGTCCATTCGTTTGAGGATGACAAGTAGTAGAAAACAACAATTTTGTGCCAAGTTTAGCCCATAAAGTCTTCCAAAAGTAACTCAAGAATTTAACATCGCGACCAGAAACAATAGTCCTAGGCATGCCATGCAACCTAACGACTTCTCTAAAGAACAAATCAGCAATGTTTGAAGCATCATCGGTTTTATGACAAGCTATAAAATGTGCCATCTTAGAGAATCAATCAACAACAACAAAAATACAATCCCTCCCCTTCTTAGTCCTAGGCAACCCCAAAATAAAGTCCATAGAAATGTCAATCCAAGTTCTTTTTAAGAATAGCACGCAAAAGTGTTCCCAAAGTTCTATTGACAACTTCAGTTTGTCCATCCGTTTGAGGATGACAAGTAGTAGAAAACAACAATTTTGTGCCAAGTTTAGCCCATAAAGTTTTCCAAAAGTAACTCAAGAATTTAACATCGCGACCAGAAACAATAGTCCTAGGCATGCCATGCAACCTAAAGAACAAATCCGCAATGTTTGAAGCATCATCGGTTTTATGACAAGCTATAAAATGTGCCATCTTAGAGAATCAATCCACAACAACAAAAATACAATCCCTCCCTTCTTAGTTCTAGGCAACCCCAAAATAAAGTCCATAGAAATGTCAATCCAAGTTCTTTTTAAGAATAGCACGCAAAAGTGTTCCCAAAGTTCTATTGACAACTTCAGTTTGTCCATCCGTATGAGGATGACAAGTAGTAGAAAACAACAATTTTGTGCCAAGTTTAGCCATAAAGTCTTCCAAAAGTAACTCAAGAATTTAAAATCGCGACCAGAAACAATAGTCCTAGGCATGCCATGCAACCTAGCGACTTCTCTAAAGAACAAATCCGCAATGTTTGAAGCATCATCGGATTTTATGACAAGCTATAAAATGTGCCATCTTAGAGAATCTATCCACAACAACAAAAATACAATCCCTCCCCTTCTTAGTCCTAGGCAACCCCAAAATAAAGTCCATAAAATGTCAATCCAAGTTCTTTTTAAGAATTGCACGCAAAAGTGTTCCCAAAGTTTTATTGACAACTTCAGTTTGTCAATCCGTTTGAGGATGACAAGTAGTAGAAAACAACAATTTTGTGCCAAGTTTAGCCCATAAAGTCTTCCAAAAGTAACACAAGAATTTAACATCGCGACCAGAAACAATAGTCCTAGGCATGCCATGCAACCTAACGACTTCTCTAAAGAACAAATCCGCAATGTTTGAAGCATCATCGGACAAGCTATAAAATGTGACATTTTAGAGAATCTATCCACAACAAAAAAATAGAATCCCTCCCCTTCTTAGTCCTAGGCAACCCCAAAATAAAGTCCATAGAAATGTCAGTCTAGGTTCTTTTTAAGAATAGCACGCAAAAGTGTTCCCAAAGTTCTATTGACAACTTCAGTTTGTCCATCCGTTTGAGGATGACAAGTAGTAGCAAACAACAATTTTGTGCCAAGTTTAGCCCATAAAGTTTTCCAAAATTAACTCAAGAATTTAACATCGCGACCAGAAACAATAGTCCTAGGCATGCCATGCAACCAAACGACATCTCTAAAGAACAAATCCGCAATGTTTGAAGCATCATCGGACAAGCAATAAAACGTGCCATTTTAGAGAATCTATCCACAACAAAAAAAATAGAATCCCTCCCCTTCTTAGTCCTAGGCAACCCCAAAATAAAGTCCATAGAAATTTCAATCCAAGTTCTTTTTAAGAATAGCACGCAAAAGTGTTCCCAAAGTTCTATTGACAACTTCAGTTTGTCCATCCTTTTGATGATGACAAGTAGTAGAAAACAACAATTTTGTGCCAAGTTTAGCCCATAAAGTCTTCCAAAAGTAACTCAAGAATTTAACATCGCGATCAGAAACAATAGTCCTTGGCATGCCATGCAACCTAACGACTTATCTAAAGAACAAATCCGCAATGTTTGAAGCATCATCGGATAAGCTATCAAATGTGCCATTTTAGAGAATCTATCTACAACAACAAAAATAGAATCCCTCCCCTTCTTAGTCCTAGGCAATCCCAAAATAAAGTCCATAGAAATGTCAATCCAAGGTCTTTTTAAGAAT
This sequence comes from Primulina eburnea, assembly GCF_022965805.1. Taxonomy (NCBI): domain Eukaryota; kingdom Viridiplantae; phylum Streptophyta; class Magnoliopsida; order Lamiales; family Gesneriaceae; genus Primulina; species Primulina eburnea. Next base: position 63,623 of record NW_027331268.1, read on the forward strand.
AGCACGCAAAAGTGTTCCCAAAGTTTTATTGACAACTTCAGTTTGTCCATCCGTTTGAGGATGACAAGTAGTAGAAAACAACAATTTTGTGCCAAGTTTAGCCCATAAAGGCTTCCAAAAGTAACTCAAGAATTTAACATCGCGACCAGAAACAATAGTCCTTGGCATGCCATGCAACCTAACGACTTCTCTAAAGAACTAATCCGCAATGTTTGAAGCATCATCGGACAAGCTATAAAACGTGCCATTTTAGAGAATCTATCCACAACAAAAAAAATAGAATCCCTCCCCTTCTTAGTCCTAGGCAACCCCAAAATAAAGTCCATAGAAATGTCAATCCAAGTTCTTTTTAAGAATAGCACGCAAAAGTGTTTCCAAAGTTCTATTGACAACTTCAGTTTGTCCATCCGTTTGAGGATGACAAGTAGTAGAAAACAACACTTTTGTGCCAAGTTTAGCCCATAAAGTCTTCCAAAAGTAACTCAAGAATTTAACATCGCGACCAGACACAATAGTCCTAGGCATGCTATGCAACCTAGCGACTTCTCTAAAGAACAAATCCGAAATGTTTGAAGCATCATCGGATTTTTTGACAAGCTATAAAATGTGTCATCTTAGAGAATCTATCCACAAAAACAAAAATAGAATCCCTCCCCTTCTTACTCCTAGGCAACCCCAAAATAAAGTCCATAGAAATGTCAATCCAAGTTCTTTTTAAGAATAGCACGCAAAAGTGTTCCCAAAATTCTATTGACAACTTCAGTTTGTCCATTCGTTTGAGGATGACAAGTAGTAGAAAACAACAATTTTGTGCCAAGTTTAGCCCATAAAGTCTTCCAAAAGTAACTCAAGAATTTAACATCGCGACCAGAAACAATAGTCCTAGGCATGCCATGCAACCTAACGACTTCTCTAAAGAACAAATCAGCAATGTTTGAAGCATCATCGGTTTTATGACAAGCTATAAAATGTGCCATCTTAGAGAATCAATCAACAACAACAAAAATACAATCCCTCCCCTTCTTAGTCCTAGGCAACCCCAAAATAAAGTCCATAGAAATGTCAATCCAAGTTCTTTTTAAGAATAGCACGCAAAAGTGTTCCCAAAGTTCTATTGACAACTTCAGTTTGTCCATCCGTTTGAGGATGACAAGTAGTAGAAAACAACAATTTTGTGCCAAGTTTAGCCCATAAAGTTTTCCAAAAGTAACTCAAGAATTTAACATCGCGACCAGAAACAATAGTCCTAGGCATGCCATGCAACCTAAAGAACAAATCCGCAATGTTTGAAGCATCATCGGTTTTATGACAAGCTATAAAATGTGCCATCTTAGAGAATCAATCCACAACAACAAAAATACAATCCCTCCCTTCTTAGTTCTAGGCAACCCCAAAATAAAGTCCATAGAAATGTCAATCCAAGTTCTTTTTAAGAATAGCACGCAAAAGTGTTCCCAAAGTTCTATTGACAACTTCAGTTTGTCCATCCGTTTGAGGATGACAAGTAGTAGAAAACAACAATTTTGTGCCAAGTTTAGCCCATAAAGTCTTCCAAAAGTAACTCAAGAATTTAAAATCGCGACCAGAAACAATAGTCCTAGGCATGCCATGCAACCTAGCGACTTCTCTAAAGAACAAATCCGCAATGTTTGAAGCATCATCGGATTTTATGACAAGCTATAAAATGTGCCATCTTAGAGAATCTATCCACAACAACAAAAATACAATCCCTCCCCTTCTTAGTCCTAGGCAACCCCAAAATAAAGTCCATAAAATGTCAATCCAAGTTCTTTTTAAGAATTGCACGCAAAAGTGTTCCCAAAGTTTTATTGACAACTTCAGTTTGTCAATCCGTTTGAGGATGACAAGTAGTAGAAAACAACAATTTTGTGCCAAGTTTAGCCCATAAAGTCTTCCAAAAGTTACTCAAGAATTTAACATCGCGACCAGAAACAATAGTCCTAGGCATGCCATGCAACCTAACGACTTCTCTAAAGAACAAATCCGCAATGTTTGAAGCATCATCGGACAAGCTATAAAATGTGACATTTTAGAGAATCTATCCACAACAAAAAAATAGAATCCCTCCCCTTCTTAGTCCTAGGCAACCCCAAAATAAAGTCCATAGAAATGTCAGTCTAGGTTCTTTTTAAGAATAGCACGCAAAAGTGTTCCCAAAGTTCTATTGACAACTTCAGTTTGTCCATCCGTTTGAGGATGACAAGTAGTAGCAAACAACAATTTTGTGCCAAGTTTAGCCCATAAAGTTTTCCAAAATTAACTCAAGAATTTAACATCGCGACCAGAAACAATAGTCCTAGGCATGCCATGCAACCTAACGACATCTCTAAAGAACAAATCCGCAATGTTTGAAGCATCATCGGACAAGCAATAAAACGTGCCATTTTAGAGAATCTATCCACAACAAAAAAAATAGAATCCCTCCCCTTCTTAGTCCTAGGCAACCCCAAAATAAAGTCCATAGAAATTTCAATCCAAGTTCTTTTTAAGAATAGCACGCAAAAGTGTTCCCAAAGTTCTATTGACAACTTCAGTTTGTCCATCCTTTTGAGGATGACAAGTAGTAGAAAACAACAATTTTGTGCCAAGTTTAGCCCATAAAGTCTTCCAAAAGTAACTCAAGAATTTAACATCACGACCAGAAACAATAGTCCAAGGCATGCCATGCAACCTAACGACTTTTCTAAAGAACAAATCAGCAATGTTTGAAGCATCATCGGTTTTATGACAAGCTATAAAATGTGCCATCTTAGAGAATCAATCCCCAACAACAAAAATACAATCCCTCCCCTTCTTAGTCCTAGGCAACCCCAAAATAAAGTCCATAGAAATGTCAATCCGAGTTCTTTTTAAGAATAGCACGCAAAAGTGTTCCCAAAGTTCTATTGACAACTTCAGTTTGTCCATCCGTTTGAGGATGACTAGTAGTAGCGAACAACAATTTTTTGCCAAGTTTAGCCCATAAAGTTTTCCAAAAGTAACTCAAGATTTTAACATCGCGACCAGAAACAATAGTCCTAGGCATGCCATGCAACCAAACGACTTCTCTAAAGAACAAATACGCAATGTTTGAAGCATCATCGGTTTTATGACAAGCTATAAAATGTGCCATCTTAGAGAATCAATCCACAACAACAAAAATAGAATCCCTCCCCTTCTTAGTCCTAGGCAACCCCAAAATAAAGTACATAGAAATGTCAATCCAAGTTCTTTTAAAGAATAGCACGCAAAAGTGTTCCCAAAGTTCTATTGACAACTTCAGTTTGTCCATCCGTTTGAGGATGACAAGTAGTAGAAAACAACAATTTTTGTGGGGACCCGGACGCTAATCATCTTCTTAATCATAGTTGGGATTTAATTATCGGTTCTGATAAACAGGGTCTAAAAATTTTTCGTTTTAAATAAAAACTGAGGAAGGTAATGGAATTTAAACTATATACATCTCTATATAGAAAATACATTTCAATATTTAAAAGTACAAATATATACAACAATCTAATCTAAGGTTTCACTACTAAAGTTCAAGTAGAAACACCAAGTCTACTCCAAGTCCGGAATCACCACGCTATACTCGTCTTCTCTCATCATCTTCTTGAACCTGATCCTGCCCCACCTGTCGTCATGCACACATACAAAACAAGACGACAGCCGGATAACTCCGGTGAGAACAAATCCCAGTATAACACACGGTAAACATGTATATATTCAAAATAAATCATGATTACAATCAAAATAATAGATTTCATAATCTACGAAATCCATTTAAACTCGCATGCAATTTAAATCAACAAATATGCATATAAACAATCTAAATCATACAAACATGCTATCATAACTGAAAGCAATAATGATGGGTCCCATGCTCTAGGAGCCACATCCATATAAGCATGCAGTCCTAATCAAATCATGTCTAGACTCGACTCAACTATAACTCTAGGGATCCCGGTGTGAATAAGACGTCACTGGCTGTCACCTACCCAACCAATCGTGGTGCTGTACGTCTTATTCCTAGACTCCGGTCTGATCTGTATCCACATCTACAATAGGGGATGTGATCTTCCCCTAAGCAGTGATATCACCGAACGTCTAGAAGTCTGCCTGATCTCCAGACTGTCCTATCTTAATGCATGAATAACAATCTATAATCATAGCATAATCATATAAAACATAATAAGAGTATAGTATGTGATTTATTGGGCAACTCAACGCGATCTCAATTGAGTTTTTCTTCCCGAATATCACATGAATTATACCTTTATCTTCCCCGTCTGAGGAAGACGAAGTCTCGAAGTCCAGTCTGTCCATCTTCAATCTGAAATGACAAGAATAAATACACTGTATCAATGTGAAGCTCAAAACACAATCTGTTATGATCAATACCCAATTCAGTACAAAATCTGATCACATCAACAATATCACGAGATAACAGAAACCAATACTGAATCTGATCAATCTGTACCAACTGATGTTTAGACGGCATAACACTACAGTCTTGTAACCCCGTCAGTCTTAACATCACAATTACACTACCAGAATTCCTAATAAATCTCAGTACAATCTATAACTTCAGTATCTGTACACTGTAAAATGAATAACATCATAATTCTGATAGCAATCTCAATCAAATCAACTCTAAAATTCATAACAATTCCATAAACAATCTGTTTCTAAATCTGACTTCGATTCTACAATATCTACGGTAGTAGAAACACCATATCTGAATCATATTAAATTCTAACAACATCATAAATTCAAATCTTGTCTAAACGTAATAAAACTTACGTCCTTGTGTAGCTCGTAGCGAGAGGAGTTCAGAACTGAAGTCGGATTCCAATTTAGATAAACGGTTTGCTCGTAAATCAATTTCTAAAGAAAAAGAACAATGCTTTTCCCTAAACCCTCGATTTCCTCCTTCCAATTCTGAAGAATTGCATGCCAATATATATATATATATAAATATATATATATATATACATACATTCCGTGCATGCAAAGCAAATGGCACAACCTTTGTGCAACACGTCTCGCGCATATGCGCGGTCACTACTCGCGCATATGCGCGAGACCTACTGTCTCGGCGAAAGTACTACTCGCGCATATGCGCCATTATTTCCGCGCATATGTGCCACCCCTACTGGCCCTCACGCGCATATGCGCCATCTCCGTCGCGCATATGCGCCGATGGTACTGGCCTTGCCGCGCATGTGCGCGCATTATCTCGCGCATGTGCGCGTAAGCCTCGGCCAGCTCCGCGCATGTGCGTCAATCCATACAGCGCATGTGCGCGGGGCTCTTTCTTGGCACACACATTTACACCTTTCTCATGTGTTCTAGTCCGATCCGTTCCGTCTATAATTATCGCGATTAATTCAATAAGTCATTTCAGATTAATCTCAGATTACGGTAATCGTATCCAAATCATTTCAGATTACGGTAATTAAATTCTCGGGCATTACATTTCTCCCCCTCTTAGATCTGAGTTCGTCCTCGAACTCACCAATCATCAAACCAAATCTATCAGAAGAACTGTATAACAGAGTTTAACATCCAAACTCATTTCACTAGCCGAATCAATCCCATATTACTGGCTATACAACACCCGTATACGCCAATTGCAATCCATAACAAAGCAATACCACCTGTAGTTGCTATTTCATCTGTTTATTCCAATTAAGGGCATATTCCATCTTCGGCTCCAAATACCAATCGTCATCATCCGACATTGGTTTTCTACATCTATTTCTTCTGCACTATCTTGATAACTAGTGCTAACATCAAGCCCTAGAGTTCTATCAATATCTTTCAATATCTGACTACTACACGCTGACTACCTGTCAATCTGTAACAAGTCTGCGAGAAAAAGCTTATGATATAATTTATCACAACTGCAAACTTCATCACAATCACATCAATCTAATTATTTCTTTGACAGTGATCTCTGTCATATAGTTCTGTTTGTACATTATCTTATACAAACTACTAGATATAGATTGAACAATCTATCAATCACAATCATCTCATATCTCTATCTGAAGAAAATAGCGGTAATTTTATCACAAAAGTAATAGAAATGTACTCCCATTTCTATTCAGGAATATACTAAGTCGGTAATCATCTTCTGATTCCTAGCTTTCTGGCTTCTTTTGTTAGCGATTCAGACATATCAGTACCATTTCTACCAACCTTACAACATAAATTGCTGTCCCAACTGATCTCATCTGTCTATACCAACATTATCTGTTCGAATATCATACATTCTGAATCATCTGAATGAAAACTGAATCCCCTACGGTGCATTTCTGGCACTACTTGAGACTTCAGATTCGAACTATTCGGTATAAACAACTAGTTACTAATATAAAATAATGAAAAATACCTACCTTGCACTCGGCTCTGACTCTCCATATCAAAAGCTGGAAGCAATTCTGAAACATTCTGATATCACACCATAACCAAACCCATAGAAAACGCAAAATCATATAGATGTTATATTGATCTGATCAACAAAATACCGGTCTGAAAATTCTGATCACCGTTCGGGACTACTGTATTTCCCACAAACAACTCTGATACAATTGGAACTGCATAGTATCACACACTGAATAATAATTACAATAACATCAAATACAACTCAGAATAGAAATATCCTATGCTGATCTAGTGAGTTTAAGAAAACTCAAAACATAATAGATTCTGGCTGGCTGACCAATCTTCATACTGTCCAGATCAACTGCTATATTTCATCTGCAAATAGAATATACTCCCAAACAATATAAGATGTCTCAAATACTGATTTAGAATCATAACAATACTCAGCAGATGTAAAGCAATACAAGAAAAAGATAATCAGAATAAGATAATCTGTTCAAATCAGATAAGAAAGTTCTTACATATCTGACATTCTGCTAATTCTGACATTCCTGATACCACATAGTCTGAATATAAACCTCTATCAATAATTGCATTCGGATCCATACCTGACCCATTGCTGTATACAATAATCACAGTTCTCGGAATATTTAACCCAGTCTTCAAATATTCAATATAAACAATCAGATGCTGTGGATATATCCCGGAATCATAGATATAACAAGCATAATTCTTCAAAATACCCCTGAACACATAATCTGTCAATCTAGAAACAGAACTAAAATGTCTTCAAGAGAAATACACAATCAACTGGATTCCTTAGCCCATACTTTAATCTGTCAATTCTTTCAATTCTTTCTGATAGAGAACCCATCTGACATCTTATCTAAGAAAACACCTGTTAACTATTATATTACTATCAAATTTTAGGCTCGATTTCAGTGGATCTACTGAATACATAAGGATGCCATCTGTTCCTTTCTGTAATAATCGAGTCCTAAACCCTACAATTTTCTAAGGACTTCTGGATCTAAAATCCTCATTTATCAACTAGATCTGGTCTTAATCTTACTATTTCTGGAACACATGCTACGATATTTCAGTACTTGTTCAGCATATAAATATCAATCATGCTATCAAAATCAGATAAAACAAGTACATCATAATCTAATCCAGTCTCATCCTTATCTACCTGTAGTATATAATATGTCACAGAAATTTCTGATATCAACATATTCCACAACAGTCAAGGAATCAATTCTACCGTATACCCAGACCCAACAGAAACAGCATATCTCCATACTACTCATTCACAGATACTCATAAAGAATGCATTAGTATATATCGATACGTATGCAATATAATCATAAAGAATGGTACCTGTTGTAACTACTGGGTCTGTTTTTCACGCATTGCCACCCGATGGTCCTGCTCCCTGGAATCTTTGGGAACCCTTCTGAGGACACACTCTAGCAAAATGCCCATGCTGTCTACAAATATTGCATCTACCAAGCACTCCTTGGCATTGCTCTGTGGAGTGTCTACCTCCACAATTCCTGCAATACACTCCCGTATAATGCGAACTGGATCCACTAGAGTTAGAGGAACCACTTCCGAATCTCTTGAACGGTTGCTTCCGAGCTTTCAGTAACTCTTCCTTTCCACTTGTAATGCCACGATCAAATCGACGAGGGGATTGCTGTGTCTGAGGTTGCTGCATACAAAACCTTAACAATTGTCTAATCAGACTGGCCTCCGCTCTCTTCACTTTACTTAAGACATCAGCAAAATGATAAGGTTGCTGTACATTCATCAATGCTACTATCTCTGAATTCAATCCTCTGACGAACTGATTCACTACAGCTTCTTCATTCCCAGCCAACTGAGGAGCAAAATGCAGTAGCGTAGAGAATTTGGCAACATAGTCTTCAACATTCATTTGACCTTGTCTCAAATTCTCAAATTCCGCTCTTTTGTCCTCTCTATAAGACACTGAGAAAAATCGTTGATAGAATTCAGTTGTAAAGACTTCCCACGTGATCACCGTACCCCGTAGTTCTAATATACTTTTGATCGTAAATGTCTCAATACCACTCAGAATCGGCGGCTGTAATAACTGAAATTCTGCCAACTTGGTTTCCATCGGAGTCGCTGACACGTCTATCTGCGGTTCTGGTATATATGGCTGCTCATACGAAGTACTGCCTGTTTCCAAAATCCTTCTGGGAAGTACATCTGATTACCACAAATATTAGTAACCCAATAATACAAATCTGTGCCAATCTTTTCTGATCATGAGCATCTTACTGCTGATCAAGAATCCGATCTGATTCATATTTAAGAATACATAATACCAATTCAAATCATATAATCAGGTAAGCATGTATCTTAAAGCAGTAACATATAGTCTCATGCTAGCATCACAATGTCCATCAACATGAAAATCAATCTCATGCTAGCACAGACATTCAAGGAAAGAAAATTCATCTTCCCCGCTCATTCTCTTCTATCTTAATCTAAGTCAGTCTAAATGATCTATCAACTCTGACTATCTCAATCTAAAAGATCTATCGCTAAAAGATCTATAGCTAAAAGTTCTAACCTCTAAAGTAACTAACTTCTACGATATCCATCGCTAAGGAATCTATAGCTCTGAAAGAACTATCCTCGCTCTGATACCACCTGTTGTGGGGACCCGGACGCTAATCATCTTCTTAATCATAGTTGGGATTTAATTATCGGTTCTGATAAACAGGGTCTAAAAATTTTTCGTTTTAAATAAAAACTGCGGAAGGTAATGGAATTTAAACTATATACATCTCTATATAGAAAATACATTTCAATATTTAAAAGTACAAATATATACAACAATCTAATCTATGGTTTCACTACTAAAGTTCAAGTAGAAACACCAAGTCTACTCCAAGTCCGGAATCACCACGCTATACTCGTCTTCTCTCATCATCTTCTTGACCCTGATCCTGCCCCACCTGTCGTCATGCACACATACAAAACAAGACGACAGCCGGATAACTCCGGTGAGAACAAATCCCAGTATAACACACGGTAAACATGTATATATTCAAAATAAATCATGATTACAATCAAAATAATATATTTCATAATCTACGAAATCCATTTAAACTCTCATGCAATTTAAATCAACAAATATGCATATAAACAATCTAAATCATACAAACATGCTATCATAACTGAAAGCAATAATGATGGGTCCCATGCTCTAGGAGCCACATCCATATAAGCATGCAGTCCTAATCAAATCATGTCTAGACTCGACTCAACTATAACTCTAGGGATCCCGGTGTGAATAAGACGTCACTGGCTGTCACCTACCCAACCAATCGTGGTGCTGTACGTCTTATTCCTAGACTTCGGTCTGATCTGTATCCACATCTACAATAGGGGAGGTGATCTTCCCCTAAGCAGTGATATCACCGAACGTCTAGAAGTCTGCCTGATCTCCAGACTGTCCTATCTTAATGCATGAATAACAATCTATAATCATAGCATAATCATATAAAACATAATAAGAGTATAGTATGTGATTTATTGGGCAACTCAACGCGATCTCAATTGAGTTGTTCTTCCCGAATATCACATGAATTATACCTTTACCTTCCCCGTCTGAGGAAGACGAAGTCTCGAAGTCCAGTCTGTCCATCTTCAATCTGAAATGACAAGAATAAATACACAGTATCAATGTGTAGCTCAAAACACAATCTGTTATGATCAATACCCAATTCAGTAAAAAATCTGATCACATCAACAATATCACGAGATAACAGAAACCAATACTGAATCTGATCAATCTGTACCAACTGATGTTTAGACGGCATAACACTACAGTCTTGTAACCCCGTCAGTCTTAACATCACAATTACTCTACCAGAATTCCTAATAAATCTCAGTACAATCTATAACTTCAGTATCTGTACACTGTAAAATGAATAACATCATAATTCTGATAGCAATCTCAATCAAATCAACTCTAAAATTCATAACAATTCCATAAACAATCTGTTTCTAAATCTGACTTCGATTCTACAATATCTAAGGTAGTAGAAACACCATATATGAATCATATTCAATTCTAACAACATCATAAATTCAAATCTTGTCTAAACGTAATAAAACTTACGTCCTTGTGTAGCTCGCAGCGAGAGGAGTTCAGAACTGAAGTCGGATTCCAATTTAGATAAACGATTTGCTCGTAAATCAATTTCTAAAGAAAAAGAACAAAGCTTTTCCCTAAACCCTCGATTTCCTCCTTCCAATTCTGAAGAATTGCATGCCAATATATATATATATATATATATATATATATATATATATATATAAATATATATATATATATATATACATACATTCCGTGCATGCAAAGCAAATGGCACAACCTTTGTGCAACACGTCTCGCGCATATGCGCGGTCACTACTCGCGCATATGCGCGAGACCTACTGTCTCGGCGAAAGTACAACTCGCGCATATGCGCCAATATTTCCGCGCATATGCGCCACCCCTACTGGCCCTCCCGCGCATATGCGCCATCTCCGTCGCGCATATGTGCCGATGGTATTGGCCTTGCCGCGCATGTGCGCGCATTATCTCGCGCATGTGCGCGTAAGCCTCGGCCAGCTCCGCGCATGTGCGCCAATCCATACAGCGCATGTGCGCGGGTCTCTTTCTTGGCACACACATTTACACCTTTCTCATGTGTTCTAGTCCGATCCGTTACGTCTATAATTATCGCGATTAATTCAATAAGTCATTTCAGATTAATCTCAGATTACGGTAATCGTATCCAAATCATTTCAGATTACGGTAATTAAATTCTCGGGCATTACAATTTTGTGCCAAGTTTAGCCCATAAAGTCTTCCAAAAGTAACTCAAGAATTTAACTTCGCGACCAGAAACAATAATCCTAGGCATGCCATGCAACCTAACGACTTCTCTAAAGAACAAATCCGCAATGTTTGAAGCATCATCGGTTTTATGACAAGCTATAAAATGTGCCATCTTAGAGAATCAATCCACAACAACAAAAATAGAATCCCTCCCCTTCTTAGTCCTAGGCAACCCCAAAATAAAGTCCATAGAAATGTCAATCCAAGTTCTTTTTAAGAATAGCACGCAAAACTGTTCCCAAAGTTCTATTGACAACTTCATTTTGTCCATCCGTTTGAGGATGACAAGTAGTAGAAAACAACAATTTTGTGCCAAGTTTAGCCCATAAAGTATTCCAAAAGTAACTAAAGAATTTAACATCGCGACCAAAAACAATAGTCCTAGGCATGCCATGCAACCTAACGACTTCGCTAAAAAACAAATCCGCAATGTTTGAAGCATCATCGGACAAGCTATAAAATGTGCCATTTCAGAGAGTCTATTCACAACAACAAAAATAGAATCCCTCCCCTTCTTAGTCCTAGGCAACCCAAAAATAAAGTCCATAGAAATGTCAATCCAAGTTCTTTTTAAAAATAGCAGGCAAAAGTGTTCCCAAAGTTCTATTGACAACTTCAGTTTGTCTATCCGTTTGAGGATGACAAGTAGTAGAAAACAAAAATTTTGTGCCAAGTTTAGCCCATAAAGTCTTCCAAAAGTAACTCAAGAATTTAACATCGCGACCAGAAACAATAGTCCTAGGCATGCCATGCAACCTTGCGACTTCTCTAAAGAACAAATCCGCAATGTTTGAAGCATCATCGGATTTTATGACAAGCTATAAAATGTGCCATCTTAGAGAATCTATCCACAACAACAAAAATACAATCCCTCCCCTTCTTAGTTCTAGGCAACCCCAAAATAAAGTCCATAGAAATGTCAATCCAAGTTCTTTTTAAGAATAGCACGCAAAAGTGTTCCCAAAGTTCTATTGACAACTTCAGTTTGTCCATCCGTTTGAGGATGACAAGTAGTAGAAAACAACAATTTTGTGCCAAGTTTTGCCCATAAAGTCTTCCAAAAGTAACTCAAGAATTTAACATCGCGACCAGAAACAATAGTCCTAGGCATGCCATGCAACCTAACGACTTCTCTAAAGAACAAATCCGCAATGTTTGAAGCATCATCGGACAAGCTATCAAATGTGCCATTTTAGAGAATCTATCTACAACAACAAAAATAGAATCCCTCCCCTTCTTAGTCCTAGGCAATCCAAAATAAAGTCCATAGAAATGTCAATCCAAGGTCTTTTTAAGAATAGCTCGCAAAAGTGTTCCCAAAGTTTTATTGACAACTTCAGTTTGTCCATCCGTTTGAGGATGACAAGTAGTAGAAAACAACAATTTTGTGCCAAGTTTAGCCCATAAAGTCTTCCAAAAGTAACTCAAGAATTTAACATCGCGACCAGAAACAATAGTCCTTGGCATGCCATGCAACCTAACGACTTCTCTAAAGAACTAATCCGCAACGTTTGAAGCATCATCGGACAAGCTATAAAACGTGTCATTTTAGAGAATCTATCCACAAAAAAAAAAATAGAATCCCTCCCCTTCTTAGTCCTAGGCAACCCCAAAATAAAGTCCATAGAAATGTCAATCCAAGTTCTTTTTAAGAATAGCACGCAAAAGTGTTTCCAAAGTTCTGTTGACAACTTCAGTTTGTCCATCCGTTTGAGGATGACAAGTAGTAGAAAACAACAATTTTGTGCCAAGTTTAGCCCATAAAGTCTTCTAAAAGTAACTCAAGAATTTAACATCGCGACCAGAAACAATAGTCCTAGGCATGCCATGCAACCTAACGACTTCTATAAAGAACAAATCCGCAATGTTTGAAGCATCATCGGACAAGCTATCAAATGTGCCATTTTAGAGAATCTATCCACAACAACAAAAATTGTAAGGCTCGAAGATTTAGTTATCATAATCAGATGGATTTGTTGATAATTAAGATGATTGTAGATGTATTTTATTGGACTAGAAAAGAAGGCAAAATGTACAAAAGGAATGTAAAAACTCGAAGCATGGCGCACATGCGCGAAGGCATGCGCGCAGCGTAGCGCGAGGCGTCCAGTAGCCTCGGCGCATATGCGCGAGGTATTGCGCGCATATGCGCGGCACCGCCAGTAGCGCCGATGCATATGCGCGGGGAGAGTTGGCGCATATGCGCGAGGAGTGAAATGGCTAAGCTGCCGAGACCCGTAGGTCTCGCGCATATGCGCGAGTAGTGTCCGCGCATATGCGCGAGACGTGTAATGCAAAGGATTAGCCATGTGTATCAAATCATGCAAGATATATATACAAAGACCTCGATTCTTTCCTCCATTTCAGCAGAAGCATTCGAAAAGGCTGAGGGAAAAGCTTCATTTCTTCTTACTTTCAAATTGTGCTCTTGCAAGATTTAGCAACCCAAATTCAAATCCGACTTCGGTTTTGAGCTCCTCTCGGTATTCGCTACAAAGTGATGTAAGTTTTATGTAATTTCAACAAGTTTCGAAATTCAGATGTTTGGGAAATGAGAATATGATAGTTATATTGTGTTCTTGACATATTGAGCATGATATAATTGTAAACGGATCAAAGAAATGATATCATATGCATTTCCTATGAATTTCAGTATGGTTTATGAATTGTTGGGATAGAATTTTTGTGTTTTGGATGAATATTGTATTGGATTATGATTGAGAATAAGATAGTGTTGAGATCTGTTAAGAATTTGATTGACCGGTATCGAGAATTGCGTCGTTATGCCGTCAAATTGTATCGAGATCACGTCGTGACTTGGATATGTGTTGATTTAGATTAGAGATTGATAGATTGTATATCAACATTTTCATTTCAGATTCAGTTTGGCGACCGTGACAGCGATTCTACGACGAAAGGTATAGTACATGTTTTGTTTGGGGAATCACGACTCAAATGAGATCACATTTGAGTTTCCCAACCAAAATCACATTCTTGTTTTATTGTTCATACCTTGATATGATTATGATTGTTATAGATTGGTTTATAGAACTTGTATGCAGATCTTGCTATGCTTTGGTTACAGATCGTGTAGCATTGCATTATGCTTGTTTGCAGATTTTGTATTCATGCATTAAGATAGGGCAGTCTGGAGATCAGGCAGACTACTAGATGTTCGGCGATATCTCATCTTAGGGGAAGATCACCGCCCCTTTTTAGACGTGGATACAGATCAGGCCGAAGTCTAGGAATAAGACGTACAGCACCTCGATTGGTAGGGTAGGTGACAGCCAGTGACGTCTTATTCACAACGGGATCCCTAGAGTTCTAGTCGAGTCGAGTCTAGACATGATTAGATTCACATTGCATGATTTTATATGAATGACATTCATATCAGCATGTTTCATGTTTAGATTGTTTATATGCATGTTACATGTTTATACTGGGATTTGTTCTCTCCGGTTTTCCGGCTGTTGTTATGTCTGTATGTGTGCATAAGAACAGGTGGGGCAGGATTTGGGTCACGACAGAGATGAGCGATGGACATAGCGTGGTGATCTCGGGCACAGCAGAGGACTAGTGGTTCTTTTGCTAGACTTGTACTACCGTTTGTTTAGAGATGGTATTAAACACTAGTTGTAAGAACAAGACTTGTATTTTATGTTTGTATATTATGCTAATGTAATAAAATAGAGACATGTTTTATGCCTAGTTAGTAACATTTGATTGAATGTTAAAAAGCGAAAAATTGACCCACGTTTTAGAATAATGATCCATTTAATCCCAAGAAAAAGAATTAGAGCCCAGGTCCCCACAAAAATAGAATCCCTCCCCTTCTTAGTCCTAGGCAATCCCAAAATAAAGTCCATAGAAATGTCAATCCAAGGTCTTTTTAAGAATAGCACGCAAAAGTGTTCCCAAAGTTTTATTGACAACTTCAGTTTGTCCATCCGTTTGAGGATGACAAGTAGTAGAAAACAACAATTTTGTGCCAAGTTTAGCCCATAAAGTCTTCCAAAAGTAACTCAAGAATTTAACATCACGACCAGACACAATATTCCTAGGCATGCTATGCAACCTAGCGACTTCTCTAAAGAACAAATCCGCCATGTTTGAAGCATCATCGGATTTTTTGACAAGCTATAAAATGTGTCATCTTAGAGAATCTATCCACAACAACAAAAATAGAATCCCTCCCCTTCTTAGTCCTAGGCAACCCCAAAATAAAGTCCATAGAAATGTCAATCCAAGTTCTTTTTAAGAATAGCACGCAAAAGTGTTCCCAAAGTTCTATTGACAAACTCAGTTTGTCCATCCGTTTGAGGATGACAAGTAGTAGAAAACAACAATTTTGTGCCAAGTTTAGCCCATAAAGTCTTCCAAAAGTAACTCAAGAATTTAACATCGCGACCAGAAACAATAGTTCTAGGCATGCCATGCAGCCTAACGACTTCTCTAAAGAACAAATCAGCAATGTTTGAAGCATCATCGGTTTTATGACAAGCTATAAAATGTGCCATCTTAGAGAATCAATCCACAACAACAAAAATACAATCCCTCCCCTTCTTAGTCCTAGGCAACCCCAAAATAAAGTCCATAG
Organism: Primulina eburnea; assembly: GCF_022965805.1. Taxonomy (NCBI): domain Eukaryota; kingdom Viridiplantae; phylum Streptophyta; class Magnoliopsida; order Lamiales; family Gesneriaceae; genus Primulina; species Primulina eburnea. Next base: position 79,537 of record NW_027331268.1, read on the forward strand.
AAATGTCAATCCAAGTTCTTTTTAAGAATAGCACGCAAAAGTGTTCCCAAAGTTCTATTGACAACTTCAGTTTGTCCATCCGTTTGAGGATGACAAGTAGTAGAAAACAACAATTTTGTGCCAAGTTTAGCCCATAAAGTCTTCCAAAAGTAACTCAAGAATTTAAAATCGCGACCAGAAACAATAGTCCTAGGCATGCCATGCAACCTAGCGACTTCTCTAAAGAACAAATCCGCCATGTTTGAAGCATCATCGGATTTTATGACAAGCTATAAAATGTGCCATCTTAGAGAATCTGTCAACAACAACAAAAATACAATCCCTCCCCTTCTTAGTCCTAGGCAACCCAAAAATAAAGTCCATTGAAATGTCAATTCAAGTTCTTTTTAAGAACAGCACGCAAAAGTGTTCCCAAAGTTCTATTGACAACTTCAGTTTGTCCATCCGTTTGAGGATGAGAAGTAGTAGAAAACAACAATTTTGTGCCAAGTTTAGCCCATAAAGTCTTCCAAAAGTAACTAAAAAATTTAACATCGTGACCAGAAACAATAGTCCTAGGCATGCCATGCAACCTAACGACTTCTCTAAAGAACAAATCCGCAATGTTTGAAGCATCATCGGACAAGCTATAAAACGTGCCATTTTAGAGAATCTATCCACAACAAAAAAAATAGAATCCCTCCCCTTCTTAGTCCTAGGCAACCCCAAAATAAAGTCCATAGAAATGTCAATCCAAGTTCTTTTTAAGAATAGCACGCAAAAGTGTTCCCAAAGTTCTATTGACAACTTCAGTTTGTCCATCCGTTTGAGGATGACAAGTAGTAGAAAACAACAATTTTGTGCCAAGTTTAGCCCATAAAATTTTCCAAAAGTAACTCAAAAATTTAACATCGCGGCCAGAAACAATAGTCCTAGGCATGCCATGCAACCTAAAGAACAAATCCGCAATGTTTGAAGCATCATCGGTTTTATGACAAGCTATAAAATGTGCCATCTTAAAGAATCAATCCACAACAACAAAAATACAATCCCTCCACTTCTTAGTCCTAGGCAACCCCAAAATAAAGTCCATAGAAATGTCAATCCAAGTTCTTTTTAAGAATAGCACGTAAAAGTGTTCCCAAAGTTCTATTGACAACTTCAGTTTGTCCATCCGTTTGAGGATGACTAGTAGTAGCAAACAACAATTTTTTGCCAAGTTTAGCCCATAAAGTTTTCCAAAAGTAACTCAATAATTTAACATCGCGACCAGAAACAATAGTCCTAGGCATGCCATGCAACCTAACGACTTCTCTAAAGAACAAATCCGCAATGTTTGAAGCATCATCGTTTTATGACAAGCTATAAAATGTGCCATCTTAGAGAATCAATCCACAACAACAAAAATAGAATCCCTCCCCTTCTTAGTCCTAGGCAACCCCAAAATAAAGTACATAGAAATGTCAATCCAAGTTTTTTTAAGAATAGCACGCAAAAGTGTTCCCAAAGTTCTATTGACAACTTCAGTTTGTCCATCCGTTTGAGAATGACAAGTAGTAGAAAACAACAATTTTGTGCCAAGTTTAGCCCATAAAGTCTTCCAAAAGTAACTCAAGAATTTAACATCGCGACCAGAAACAATAATCCTAGGCATGCCATGCAACCTAACGACTTCTCTAAAGAACAAATCCGCAATGTTTGAAGCATCATCGGTTTTATGACAAGCTATAAAATGTGCCATCTTAGAGAATCAATCCACAACAACAAAAATAGAATCCCTCCCCTTCTTAGTCCTAGGCAACCCCAAAATAAATTCCATAGAAATGTCAATCCAAGTTCTTTTTAAGAATAGCACGCAAAAGTGTTCCCAAAGTTCTATTGACAACTTCAGTTTGTCCATCCGTTTGAGGATGACAAGTAGTAGAAAACAACAATTTTGTGCCAAGTTTAGCCCATAAAGTATTCCAAAAGTAACTAAAGAATTTAACATCGCGACTAAAAACAATAGTCCTAGGCATGCCATGCAACCTAACGACTTCGCTAAAGAACAAATCCGCAATGTTTGAAGCATCATCGGACAAGCTATAAAATGTGCCATTTCAGAGAATCTATCCACAACAACAAAAATAGAATCCCTCCCCTTCTTAGTCCTAGGTAACCCCAAAATAAAGTCCATAGAAATGTCAATCCAAGTTCTTTTTAAGAATAGCATGCAAAACTGTTCCCAAAGTTCTATTGTCAACTTCAGTTTGTCCATCCGTTTGAGGATGACAAGTAGTAGAAAACAACAATTTTGTGCCAAGTTTAGCCCATAAAGTCTTCCAAAAGTAACTCAAGAATTTAACATCGCGACCAGAAACAATAGTCCTAGGCATGCCATGCAACCTAGCGACTTCTCTAAAGAACAAATCCGCAATGTTTGAGGCATCATCGGATTTTATGACAAGCTATCAAATGTGCCATCTTAGAGAATCTATCCACAACAACAAAAATAGAATCCCTCCCCTTCTTAGTCCTAGGCAAGCCCAAAATAAAGTCCATAAAAATGTCAATCCAAGGTCTTTTTAAGAATAGCACGCAAAAGTGTTCCCAAAGTTTTATTTACAACTTCAGTTTGTCCATCCGTTTGAGGATGACAAGTAGTAGAAAACAACAATTTTGTGCCAAGTTTAGCCCCTAAAGTCTTCCAAAAGTAACTCAAGAATTTAACATCGCGACCAGAAACAATAGTCCTTGGCATGCCATGCAACCTAACGACTTCTCTAAAGAACTAATCCGCAATGTTTGAAGCATCATCGGACAAGCTATAAAATGTGTCATTTTAGAGAATCTATCCACAACAAAAAAAATAGAATCCCTCCCCTTCTTAGTCCTAGGCAACCCCAAAATAAAGTCCATAGAAATGTCAATCCAAGTTCTTTTCAAGAATAGCACGCAAAAGTGTTCCCAAAGTTCTATTGACAACTTCAGTTTGTCCATCCGTTTGAGGATGACAAGTAGTAGAAAACAACAATTTTGTGCCAAGTTTAGCCCATAAAGTCTTCCAAAAGTAACTCAAGAATTTAACATCACGACCAGACACAATATTCCTAGGCATGCTATGCAACCTAGCGACTTCTCTAAAGAACAAATCCGCCATGTTTGAAGCATCATCGGATTTTTTGACAAGCTATAAAATGTGTCATCTTAGAGAATCTATCCACAACAACAAAAATAGAATCCCTCCCCTTCTTAGTCCTAGGCAACCCCAAAATAAAGTCCATAGAAATGTCAATCCAAGTTCTTTTTAAGAATAGCACGCAAAAGTGTTCCCAAAGTTCTATTGACAAACTCAGTTTGTCCATCCGTTTGAGGATGACAAGTATTAGAAAACAACAATTTTGTGCCAAGTTTAGCCCATAAAGTCTTCCAAAAGTAACTCAAGAATTTAACATCGCGACCAGAAACAATAGTCCTAGGCATGCCATGCAGCCTAACGACTTCTCTAAAGAACAAATCAGCAATGTTTGAAGCATCATCGGTTTTATGACAAGCTATAAAATGTGCCATCTTAGAGAATCAATCCACAACAACAAAAATACAATCCCTCCCCTTCTTAGTCCTAGGCAACCCCAAAATAAAGTCCATAGAAATGTCAATCCAAGTTCTTTTTAAGAATAGCACGCAAAAGTGTTCCCAAAGTTCTATTGACAACTTCAGTTTGTCCATCCGTTTAAGGATGACAAGTAGTAGAAAACAACAATTTTGTGCCAAGTTTAGCCCATAAAGTCTTCCAAAAGTAACTCAAGAATTTAAAATCGCGACCAGAAACAATAGTCCTAGGCATGCCATGCAACCTAGCGACTTCTCTAAAGAACAAATCCGCCATGTTTGAAGCATCATCGGATTTTATGACAAGCTATAAAATGTGTCATCTTAGAGAATCTAGTCCACAACAACAAAAATACAATCCCTCCCCTTCTTAGTCCTAGGCAACCCCAAAATAAAGTCCATAGAAATGTCAATCCAAGTTCTTTTTAAGAATAGCACGCAAAAGTGTTCCCAAAGTTCTATTGACAACTTCAGTTTGTCCATCCGTTTGAGGATGACAAGTAGTAGAAAACAACAATTTTGTGCCAAGTTTAGCCCATAAAGTCTTCCAAAAGTAACTAAAAAATTTAACATCGCGACCAGAAACAATAGTCCTAGGCATGCCATGCAACCTAACGACTTCTCTAAAGAACAAATCCGCAATGTTTGAAGCATCATCGGACAAGCTATAAAACGTGCCATTTTAGAGAATCTATCCACAACAAAAAAAATAGAATCCCTCCCCTTCTTAGTCCTAGGCAACCCCAAAATAAAGTCCATAGAAATGTCAATCCAAGTTCTTTTTAAGAATAGCACGCAAAAGTGTTCCCAAAGTTCTATTGACAACTTCAGTTTGTCCATCCGTTTGAGGATGACAAGTAGTAGAAAACAACAATTTTGTGCCAAGTTTAGCCCATAAAATTTTCCAAAAGTAACTCAAAAATTTAACATCGCGGCCAGAAACAATAGTCCTAGGCATGCCATGCAACCTAAAGAACAAATCCGCAATGTTTGAAGCATCATCGGTTTTATGACAAGCTATAAAATGTGCCATCTTAAAGAATCAATCCACAACAACAAAAATACAATCCCTCCACTTCTTAGTCCTAGGCAACCCCAAAATAAAGTCCATAGAAATGTCAATCCAAGTTCTTTTTAAGAATAGCACGTAAAAGTGTTCCCAAAGTTCTATTGACAACTTCAGTTTGTCCATCCGTTTGAGGATGACTAGTAGTAGCAAACAACAATTTTTTGCCAAGTTTAGCCCATAAAGTTTTCCAAAAGTAACTCAATAATTTAACATCGCGACCAGAAACAATAGTCCTAGGCATGCCATGCAACCTAACGACTTCTCTAAAGAACAAATCCGCAATGTTTGAAGCATCATCGTTTTATGACAAGCTATAAAATGTGCCATCTTAGAGAATCAATCCACAACAACAAAAATAGAATCCCTCCCCTTCTTAGTCCTAGGCAACCCCAAAATAAAGTACATAGAAATGTCAATCCAAGTTCTTTTTAAGAATAGCACGCAAAAGTGTTCCCAAAGTTCTATTGACAACTTCAGTTTGTCCATCCGTTTGAGAATGACAAGTAGTAGAAAACAACAATTTTGTGCCAAGTTTAGCCCATAAAGTCTTCCAAAAGTAACTCAAGAATTTAACATCGCGACCAGAAACAATAATCCTAGGCATGCCATGCAACCTAACGACTTCTCTAAAGAACAAATCCGCAATGTTTGAAGCATCATCGGTTTTATGACAAGCTATAAAATGTGCCATCTTAGAGAATCAATCCACAACAACAAAAATAGAATCCCTCCCCTTCTTAGTCCTAGGCAACCCCAAAATAAAGTCCATAGAAATGTCAATCCAAGTTCTTTTTAAGAATAGCACGCAAAAGTGTTCCCAAAGTTCTATTGACAACTTCAGTTTGTCCATCCGTTTGAGGATGACAAGTAGTAGAAAACAACAATTTTGTGCCAAGTTTAGCCCATAAAGTATTCCAAAAGTAACTAAAGAATTTAACATCGCGACTAAAAACAATAGTCCTAGGCATGCCATGCAACCTAACGACTTCGCTAAAGAACAAATCCGCAATGTTTGAAGCATCATCGGACAAGCTATAAAATGTGCCATTTCAGAGAATCTATCCACAACAACAAAAATAGAATCCCTCCCCTTCTTAGTCCTAGGTAACCCCAAAATAAAGTCAATAGAAATGTCAATCCAAGTTCTTTTTAAGAATAGCATGCAAAACTGTTCCCAAAGTTCTATTGACAACTTCAGTTTGTCCATCCGTTTGAGGATGACAAGTAGTAGAAAACAACAATTTTGTGCCAAGTTTAGCCCATAAAGTCTTCCAAAAGTAACTCAAGAATTTAACATCGCGACCAGAAACAATAGTCCTAGGCATGCCATGCAACCTAGCGACTTCTCTAAAGAACAAATCCGCAATGTTTGAGGCATCATCGGATTTTATGACAAGCTATCAAATGTGCCATCTTAGAGAATCTATCCACAACAACAAAAATAGAATCCCTCCCCTTCTTAGTCCTAGGCAAGCCCCAAAATAAAGTCCATAGAAATGTCAATCCAAGGTCTTTTTAAGAATAGCACGCAAAAGTGTTCCCAAAGTTTTATTTACAACTTCAGTTTGTCCATCCGTTTGAGGATGACAAGTAGTAGAAAACAACAATTTTGTGCCAAGTTTAGCCCCTAAAGTCTTCCAAAAGTAACTCAAGAATTTAACATCGCGACCAGAAACAATAGTCCTTGGCATGCCATGCAACCTAACGACTTCTCTAAAGAACTAATCCGCAATGTTTGAAGCATCATCGGACAAGCTATAAAATGTGTCATTTTAGAGAATCTATCCACAACAAAAAAAATAGAATCCCTCCCCTTCTTAGTCCTAGGCAACCCCAAAATAAAGTCCATAGAAATGTCAATCCAAGTTCTTTTCAAGAATAGCACGCAAAAGTGTTCCCAAAGTTCTATTGACAACTTCAGTTTGTCCATCCGTTTGAGGATGACAAATAGCAGAAAACAACAATTTTGTGCCAAGTTTAGCCCTTAAAGTCTTCCAAAAGTAACTCAAGTATTTAACATCGCGACCAGAAACAATAGTCATAGGCATGCCATACAACCTAACGACTTCTCTAAAGAACAAATCAGCAATGTTTGAAGCATCATCGGTTTTATGACAAGCTATAAAATGTGCCATCTTAGAGAATCAATCCACAACAACAAAAATACAATCCCTCCCCTTCTTAGTCCTAGGCAACCCCAAAATAAAGTCCATAGAAATGTCAATCCAAGTTCTTTTTAAGAATAGCACGCAAAAGTGTTCCCAAAGTTCTATTGACAACTTCACTTTGTCCATCCGTTTGAGGATGACAAGTAGTAGAAAACAACAATTTTGTGCCAAGTTTAGCCCATAAAGTTTTCCAAAAGTAACTCAAGAATTTAACATCGCGACCAGAAACAATAGTCCTAGGCATGCCATGCAACCTAAAGAACAAATCCGCAATGTTTGAAGCATCATCGGTATTATGACAAGCTATAAAATGTGCCATCTTAGAGAATCAATCCACAACAACAAAAATACTATCCCTCCCCTTCTTAGTCCTAGACAACCCCAAAATAAAGTCCATAGAAATATCAATCCAAGTTCTTTTTAAGAATAGCACGCAAAAGTGTTCCCAAAGTTCTATTGACAAACTCAGTTTGTCCATCCGTTTGAGGATGACAAGTAGTAGAAAACAACAATTTTGAGCCAAGTTTAGCCCATAAAGTCTTCCAAAAGTAACTCAAGAATTTAACATCGCGACCAGAAACAATAGTCCTTGGCATGCCATGCAACCTAACTACTTCTCTAAAGAACTAATCCGCAATGTTTGAAGCATCATCGGACAAGCTATAAAATGTGTCATTTTAGAGAATCTATCCACAACAAAAAAAATAGAATCCCTCCCCTTCTTAGTCCTAGGCAACCCCAAAATAAAGTCCATAGAAATGTCAATCCAAGTTCTTTTTAAGAATAGCACGCAAAAGTGTTTCCAAAATTCTATTGACAACTTCAGTTTGTCCATTCGTTTTAGGATGACAAGTAGTAGAAAAAAACAATTTTGTGCCAAGTTTAGCCCATAAAGTCTTCCAAAAGTAACTCAAGAATTTAACATCGCGACCAGAAACAATAGTCCTAGGCATGCCATGCAACCTAACGACTTCTCTAAAGAACAAATCAGCAATGTTTGAAGCATCATCGGTTTTATGACAAGCTATAAAATGTGCAATCTTAGAGAATCAATCCACAACAACAAAAATTTAATCCCTCCCCTTCTTAGTCCTAGGCAACCCCAAAATAAAGTCCATAGAAATGTCAATCCAAGTTCTTTTTAAGAATAGCACGCAAAATTGTTCCCAAAGTTCTATTGACAACTTCAGTTTGTCCATCCGTTTGAGGATGACAAGTAGTAGAAAACAACAATTTTGTGCCAAGTTTAGCCCATAAAGTCTTCCAAAAGTAACTCAAAAATATAACATCGCGACCAGAAACAATAGTCCTAGGCATGCCATGCAACCTAACGACTTCTCTAAAGAACAAATCCGCAATGTTTGAAGCATCATCGGTTTTATGACAAGCTATAAAATGTGCCATCTTAGAGAATCAATCCACAACAACAAAAATAGATCCCTCCCCTTCTTAGTCCTAGGCAACCCCAAAATAAAGTACATAGAAATGTCAATCCAAGTTCTTTTTAAGAATAGCACGCAAAAAGTGTTCCCAAAGTTCTATTGACAACTTCAGTTTGTCCATCCGTTTGAGAATGACAAGTAGTAGAAAACAACAATTTTGTGCCAAGTTTAGCCCATAAAGTCTTCCAAAAGTAACTCAAGAATTTAACTTCGCGACCAGAAACAATAATCCTAGGCATGCCATGCAACCTAACGACTTCTCTAAAGAACAAATCCGCAATGTTTGAAGCATCATCGGTTTTATGACAAGCTATAAAATGTGCCATCTTAGAGAATCAATCCACAACAACAAAAATAGAATCCCTCCCCTTCTTAGTCCTAGGCAACCCCAAAATAAAGTCCGTAGAAATGTCAATCCAAGTTCTTTTTAACAATAGCACGCAAAAGTGTTCCCAAAGTTCTATTGACAAACTCAGTTTGTCCATCCGTTTGAGGATGACAAGTAGTAGAAAACAACAATTTTGTGCCAAGTTTAGCCCATAAAGTCTTCCAAAAGTAACTCAAGAATTTAACATCGCAACCAGAAACAATAGTCCTTGGCATGCCATGCAACCTAACGACTTCTCTAAAGAACTAATCCGCAATGTTTGAAGCATCATCGGACAAGCTATAAAATGTGTCATTTTAGAGAATCTATCCACAACAAAAAAAATAGAATCCCTCCCCTTCTTAGTCCTAGGCAACCCCAAAATAAAGTCCATAGAAATGTCAATCCAAGTTCTTTTTAAGATTAGCACGCAAAAGTGTTTCCAAAATTCTATTGACAACTTCAGTTTGTCCATTCGTTTGAGGATGACAAGTAGTAGAAAACAACAATTTTGTGCCAAGTTTAGCCCATAAAGTCTTCCAAAAGTAACTCAAGAATTTAACATCGCGACCAGAAACAATAGTCCTAGGCATGCCATGCAGCCTAACGACTTCTCTAAAGAACAAATCAGCAATGTTTGAAGCGTCATCGGTTTTATGACAAGCTATAAAATGTGCCATCTTAGAGAATCAATCCACAACAACAAAAATACAATCCCTCCCCTTCTTAGTCCTAGGCAACCCCAAAATAAAGTCCATAGAAATGTCAATCCAAGTTCTTTTTAAGAATAGCACGCAAAAGTGTTCCCAAAGTTCTATTGACAACTTCAGTTTGTCCATCCGTTTGAGGATGACAAGTAGTAGAAAACAACAATTTTGTGCCAAGTTTAGCCCATAAAGTCTTCCAAAAGTAACTAAAGAATTTAACATCGCGACCAGAAACAATAGTCCTAGGCATGCCATGCAACCAAACGACTTCTCTAAAGAACAAATCCGCAATGTTTGAAGCATCATCGGTTTTATGCCAAGCTATAAAATGTGCCATCTTAGAGAATCATTCCACAACAACAAAAATAGAATCCCTCCCCTTCTTAGTCCTAGGCAACCCCAAAATAAAGTACATAGAAATGTCAATCCAAGTTCTTTTTAAGAATAGCACGCAAAAGTGTTCCCAAAGTTCTATTGACAACTTCAGTTTGTCCATCCGTTTGAGAATGACAAGTAGTAGAAAACAACAATTTTGTGCCAAGTTTAGCCCATAAAGTCTTCCAAAAGTAACTCAAGAATTTAACTTCGCGACCAGAAACAATAATCCTAGTCATGCCATGCAACCTAACGACTTCTCTAAAGAACAAATCCGCAATGTTTGAAGCATCATCGGTTTTATGACAAGCTATAAAATGTGTCATCTTAGAGAATCAATCCACAACAACAAAAATAGAATCCCTCCCCTTCTTAGTCCTAGGCAACCCCAAAATAAAGTCCATAGAAATGTCAATCCAAGTTCTTTTTAAGAATAGCACGCAAAAGTGTTCCAAAAGTTCTATTGACAACTTCAGTTTGTCCATCCGTTTGAGGATGACAAGTAGTAGAAAACAACAATTTGTGCCAAGTTTAGCCCATGAAGTATTCCAAAAGTAACTAAAGTGTAAGGCCCGAGATAATAAAGATGATATTATTTTAATCCGAGAGTATGTAATTGGAAACTTTTGGAGTGTTGATTTATATTCCAAGATGTTTGCAATTATTTAGGATTGAAATGGAATTATTTAGGATTGAATTGAATTAAAAAGATTGAGCGGGGGCCAATTTGCAATTAGTGAAAAATTGAGGGACTAAAGTGTAATTAATGTATTTTGCATGGGACACTTGGCTTGATTCACCTCTTGAACGTGGCCATGCAATTGATTGATTCACCTCTTCAACGTGGCCATGCAATTGATATATATATATATATATATATATATATATATATATATATATATATATAAACATCATTTCCTCGACAATTTCAAGGCAAAACCGAGAAAAGCTTCATGAAATTCTCAAAACTTGGTTTTGGTCCGAAAATTGTGATTTTGGTTAATTCGGTTATCAGATTTTAATTCCGGACACAGTACTGTACTCCTCTCGTTGAGAGCTACAACTGGACGTAAGTTTTATGGAGTTCTGTTATCATTTGAAATTATGATATTGGAGAAATTGTTATTTGATTATTATTATGTATTCTGGGAATACTAGACATCGTAAAATCGAAACCGGATTGAAGAACAGACTGATTATGGAATTGTTATGATTTTATGATTATACCGATTGAAAATGGGACAGATTTGAATTATGAATTGATTATGGATTATATCAGATATGGTTATGATTTGTAATTAATATTTGGTAAGGTTGTATTGACGAGAATATTCAGATTGTTCCGTTAAATCGTTGATTTGAATTAAATCCAGATTAATCAGATTCAGAGTTGAATTGAGAATGGAATATTGATATTATGATTCTCGATATATCGTTTCAAATTTACAGAGACAGTCTTGAGTTCAGAACTGATATTGATATTGTGCCTGTTTTATATTGTCATTATCAGATTGATATGGACAGATTGGAATACCAGACTTCGTCTTCGTCAGACCTGGAAGACAAAGGTATAATTCATGTGATATTCGGGAAGAAACAACTCAATTGATATCACCATTTGAGTTGCCCAATAAATCACATACTATATCCTTGTTTATAAATTTGTTTATAGAACTTGTATGCAAATCTTGCTATGCTTTGTTTACAGATCATGTTGCATTGCATTAAGATGATTATGCTTGTTTACAGATTGTGTATTCATGCATTAAGATAGGAAAGTCTGCGAGATCATCCAGACTTCTAGATGTTCGGCGATATCACAGCTTAGGGGAAGATCACCGCCCCTATTGTAGACGCGGATACAGATCAGGCCGAAGTCTAGGAATAAGACGTACAGCACCTCGATTGGAGGGTAGGTGACAGACAGTGACGTCTTATTCACACCGGGATCCCTAGAGTTATAGATCGAGTCAAGTCTAGACATGATTTGATTAGAACTGTATGCTTATATGGATGTGGCTCCTAGATCATGGGACCCATCATTACTGCTTTCAGTTGGGTTAGCATGTTTTATGATTAAGATTGTTTATATGCATGTTTATCTGATTTGGGTTGCATGCTTATTTGATTAATTTCATAGCTTATGAAATAGATTGTTTTTATACGTGATAGCATGTTTTATAAATTAGTTTGTTTATATACATGCTTACCATGTTTTATACTGGGATTTATTCTCACCGGAGTTATCCGGCTGTTGTCTTGTTTTGTATGTGTGCATGACAACAGGTGGGGCTGGATCAGGGTCGAGATAACGATGAGAGAAGACGAGTTAGCGTGGTGATTCCGGACTTGTAGCAGACTTGATTTATTACTTGAATTTATTAATTGAACCTTAGACTTAGGTTGTACAGTATTGAACTTTTCTACTGAACTGTAGTTTTTATACAGAGATGTATATTGTTTAGATTCCATTACCTTCCGCAGTTACATTTTAAAAAAAAGAAAAATTTTTAGACCATGTTTTATCTTAATTGATAATCAAATCCCAAAGATGATTAATAAGATAGATCAGCGTCCGGGTCCCCACAACAGGTGGTATCAGAGCGATAGGTCCTTTAGATGGAGATAGTCAGAGTTGATATATCCTTTAGACTGAGATAGAAGAGAATGAGCGGGGTAGATGAATTTTCTTTCCTTGCATGTGTGTGCTAGCATGAGATTTATTCTAATGTTGATTGACATTGTGTGCTAGCATGAGACTATGTGTTACTGCTTTAAGATACATGACTACCTGACTATTTGATTTAAATTGGTATTATGTATTCTTGAGTATGAATCAGATCAGATTCATGATCAGCAGTAAGATAATCATGATCAGAAAAATATTGGCACAGATTTGCAGTATTGGGTTACTAATGGTTTTGGTAATCAGATATACCTCCTAGAAGAATTCCAGAAAGGGGCAGTACTTCATATGATCAGACAGGTAGGTCAGAACCTAAGATAGATGTGGCAGAGATTCAAATGGAAACACAGTTTCAGAGGTTTCAGTCGTTTCAGCCGCCGGTTCTGAAGGGAAATGAGACGCCAGCTGTGGGGACCCGGGCTCTAATTCTTTTTCTTGGGATTAAATGGATTGTTATTAAAAACGTGGGTCAAATTTTTGCTTTTTACAATAAATCAAATGTAACTAAACAAACATAATTCTTAGTTTAACTTACAATATAAACATGAAGTACAAGTCTTGTTCTTACAACTAGTGTTCAATACCATCTATAAACAAACGGTAGTACAAGTCTAACAAAAGAACCACTAGTCCTCTGCTGCGCCCGAGATCACCACGCTATCACGATCATCTCTGTCTCGACCCAGATCCTGCCCCACCTGTTGTTATGCACACATACAGACATAACAACAGCCGGAAAACCGGTGAGAACAAATCTCAGTATAAACATGTAACATGCATATAAACAATCAAACATGAAACATGCTGATATGAATGTCATTCATATAAAATCATACAATGTGAATCTAATCATGTCTAGACTCGAATCGACTAGAACTCTAGGGATCCCGTTGTGAATAAGACGTCACTGGCTGTCACCTACCCTACCAATCGAGGTGTTGTACGTCTTATTCCTAGACTTCGGCCTGATATGTATCCGCGTCTACAATAGGGGCGGTGATCTTCCCCTAAGCTGAGATATCGCCGAACATCTAGTAGTCTGCCTGATCTCCAGACTGCCCTATCTTAATGCATGAATACAAAATCTGTAAACAAGCATAATGCAATGCTACACGATCTGTAAACAAAGCATAGCAAGATCTGCATACAAATTCTATAAACAAATCTATAACAATCATAATCATATCAAGGTATGAACAATAAAACAAGTATGTGATTTTGGTTGGGAAACTCAAATGTGATCTTATTTGAGTCGTGATTCCCCAAACAAAACATGTACTATACCTTTCGTCGTATAATCGCTGTCACGATCGCCAATACGGATCTGAAATGGAAATTGTTGATATAAACTCTATCAATTCCTAATCTAATCAACACATATCCAAGTCACTACGTGATCTCAAAACAATATGACGGCATAACGACGTAATTCCCGATACCGGTCAATCAAATTCTCAACAGATATCAACATAGATTAATATCCAATCTCCACAATCAATAATCGATCTCATAAATACATTATACTCTCCCAAATCTGCACATAACTCAAGTTATACAACTAAAATTCTATTACAATAGCATATGACATCCGTTTTTCAATCCGGTTTCGATTCTACAATCCTCAACTTAACAAGAACACATAATCTAGTGTAATTCATAATTTCCCCAATCCATATATTTCAAAACATGCTGGAATCAAAGAAAACTTACATAACCTTGCAGCTAATATGGAGAGGAGTTCGAAACCGAAGTCGGATCAAAGTTTGGATAGTTAAATCTTATACAATCGCAATGTAAAGGTGTTTAAGAAAGAAAGCTTTCCTCCTCAGCAACCTGCCGATTCTTCTGTTGAATGAGGAGAATTCATGCCACCTTATATATATATCTTGCATGCCTAACACACATGGCTCATCCTTTGCATTACACGTCTCGCGCATATGCGCGGCATTACTCGCGCATATGCGCCGAACCTACTGTCTCGACAGATTTAGCACTCGCGCATATGCACCACTAAACTCGCGCATATGCGCCAATGGTTCTGGACGCTCCGCACATATGCGCCACTACTCTCGCGCATATGCGCCAAGGCTGCTGTACATGTCGCGCATATGCGCCACTCTTTCCGCGCATATGCGCCAATGCTACTAGAATTCTCATGCATATGCACGCATTCCTTCGCGCATATGCGCCATAGCTTCGGCCTTACTTATTCTTTTGACTATCTTTCACATCTTTATTATACATTTCCCTTTCTTTTCTAGTCCAATGAAATACATCTACAATCATCTTAATTATCAACGAATCCATCTGATTATGATAACTAAATCTTCGAGCCTTACATTTCTCCCCCTCTAAGAAATGATTTCGCCCTCGAAATCGCCCATTATTCTATCAATGAAAGCATCAAAAGTAATAGTATCAAAGTTAGATCAATACTTACATTATTGAAAAAATTCGGGGTGTTTCTGTCGCATGTTGGCTTCTGTCTCCCATGTCGCTTCCTCAATGCCATGACGACTCCACTGAACTTTCACGAGTGGAATATTCTTCGTTCTGAGCTTCTTCTCTTTCCGATCAAGAATCTGTATCGGTTGTTCCACATAGCTCAATGTCTGATCAAGTTCAGCTTCGTCAGGTTGAATGACATGAGAAACATCTGGCATATACTTACGCAACATCGATACATGAAAGACATCATGTATCCCAGATAGAGAAGGAGGAAGTGCAAGTTGATAAGCTCGATCACCAATCTTCTCAAGAATCTCGTAAGGACCAATGTATCGAGGAGATAGTTCCCCGCGTTTGCCAAATCGAACAACGCCTCTGAATGGAGAAATCTTTAAGAATACTCTATCTCCCGCCTCAAAAACTAATGGTCTACGTCTGATATTGGCATACTTTGCTTGTCGATCTTGTGCTGTCTTCATCCTCTTCTGAATGAGTTTCACCTTCTCTGTCATGTCACGAATCATATGTGGCCCAAGTTCTGGTACTTCTGAAACGTCATCCCAGTATAGCGGAGATCTGCACTTCTTGCCATAAAAAGCTTCAAATGGTGCCATCTCGATACTCGTCTGATAGCTATTATTGTAAGAGAATTCGCAAAGAGGTAGGGAATCTTGCCAACCAATGCCAAAATCTAGCACGACGGCTCTCAACATATCCTCTAATGTCTGGATAGTCCGTTCTAACTGTCCGTCTGTCTGAGGATGGTAAGCAGTACTCAGGTGTAATGTCGTACCTAAGGCCTGCTGTAAACTGTGCCAGAAGTGTGAAGTGAATCGTGGATCACGATCTGATACGATAGACTTCGGCACTCCATGCAATCTGACTACCTCTCGAATATAAATCTCCGCCATCTGATCCTGTCTATACGTCATTCTGTATGGGATGAAACATGCAGATTTGGTCAGTCTGTCAATAATGACCCAAATCGCATCACAGCCTTTGGATGATCGTGGTAACTTCGTCACGAAATCCATGGAAATGTGATCCCATTTCCATTCAAGAATGGCTAAACTCTGAAGTAATCCACCAGGCTTCTTCCTCTCAGCTTTCACCTGTTGGCAGTTCAAACACTTAGACACAAATTCGGCAATGTCCGACTTCATTTGTTTCCACCAGAACTGTGTCTTCAAGTCGTTGTACATCTTCCTGCCAACCGGATGAATGCTGAACCGACTACAATGTGCCTCTGTCAGAATCTGCTGTCTCAAATCTGCAACATTTGGCACAACTAGACGGTTATTCACGTACAACACATGATGTCGTACCTGATATTCTGATACATGCCCTGATCTGACCATTTGGATTGATCTTTGCACATTCTGATCGGTTCTTTGTGCTTCCTTGATCCTCATAATCAAATTGGGCTCAACTTGGATCGTAAAAAGTCGTAGTGGCTTACTATCTGTATCAAATTCTAATCCAGATGTACAGCAATTTTCAACTAACTTGTTAACACCTATCGTCGATAAGGACAAAGAACATACCTTACGACTCAAGGCATCTGCTGCTGCATTTGACTTTCCTGGGTAATATTTGATTTCACAGTCAAAATCTTTTAGTAGATCAAGCCATCTACGCTGCCTCATGTTCAGTTCTGATTAAGAAAATAGGTACTTCAGACTCTTGTGATCGGAGAAGATCTCAAATTTCTCGCCGTAGAGATAATGACGCCAAATCTTTAATGCAAATACGATAGCCGCCAATTCCAGATCATGAATGGGGTATCGGATCTCGTGTGGCTTCAATTGTCTCGAGGCATATGCGATCACATGGCCTCGCTGCATAAGAACACATCCCAAACCTCTATGAGAAGCATCACAATATACAACGAAATCACCCGTACCTGAAGGTATCGTCAGTACTGGAGCACTGGTCAGCCTTTTCTTCAACTCTAGAAAGCTAGACTCGCACTCCTCTGACCAAACAAATGGTGCATTCTTTTGCGTCAATTGAGTTATTGGCTTTGCAATGCTGGAGAAATCTTTGATAAATCTTCTGTAGTATCCTGCAAGACCCATGAAACTGCGTATTTCTGGTACCGATGTCGGTCTCGACCAACTGATCACAGCTTCCACTTTACTCGGATCTACAGAAATACCATCTCCAGAAATGATATGCCCCAAGAATACAACTCGGTTCAACCAAAACTCACACTTTGACAATTTAGCATACAGTCGCTCGTTTCTCAACGTCTGCAAAACAATTCTGAGATGCTCTACATGCTCATTTCTATTCTTCGAATACACCAAAATATCATCGATGAAGACAATGACAAATTCATCTAAATACCTCTGAAACACTTGGTTCATCAAGCCCATAAATATCGCAGGAGCATTTGTTAAACCGAAAGGCATGACAATAAATTCGTAATGTCCATACCTAGTTCTAAATGCTGTCTTCGGTATATCTACATCTCGAACTCGGAGCTGATGATATCCGGATCGCAAATCAATCTTAGAATACACAGAGGATCCCTGCAACTGATCAAATAGGTCATCGATCCTAGGCAAAGGATATTTATTCTTGATCGTTGCCTTGTTCAGCTGCCGGTAGTCTATACACAATCGCATCGAACCATCTTTCTTTCGTATGAACAGCACCGGAGCGCCCCAAGGAGATACACTAGGTCTGATATATCCCTTGGCCAGAAGATATTCTAATTGTGCTTTTAATTCTTTTAGTTCAATGGGTGCCATCCGATACGGAGCTCTTGAAATAGGGACGGTACCTGGTGTAAGATCAATACTAAAGTCTACCTCACGAACCGGAGGTAATCCTGGGATCTCATCTGGAAAAATATCTGAAAATTCCCACACTACTGGTATATCTGCCAATGTCGGGCTCGTCTTCTGCATGTCTACAGCATAAATAAAGAAACCATCTGCTCCTTTTTGCAACAATCTGTTCATAGTAAGAGCCGAAATCAAGGGAATCTGAGATCTGGAACCCTTCCCGTAGAATTTCCACTCGTCTGTCATCTCGGGTCTGAATCTGACAATCTTGTGGAAACAATCCACGGTAGCTCTGTACTTTGTTAGCATGTCAATACCGACTATACAATCAAAATCAGCTAGACCCAATACTATACAATCTAGGTCAATCTCATGCCCCTCAAACTGTAGAATGCAATGTCTAACCGTAGTTACAGATATCAATCCACTTCCCAACGGAGAATTAATAGATACAACTTCTAACAAAGACTCAACAGGCAATGAATGCAACAATGCAAATCGCTCCGAAATGAATGTATGCGATGCACCTGTATCTATCAAGATATAAGCAGGATAACCATAAAGAGAGAAGTTACCTGCTATAACATCATCTGGTGCATCTTGTGCTTGTTCTTTTGTCAATGCAAACACTTGAGCCTGTTGCCTCGGGGGTTGAGTCACCGTCTGACTACCTCGGCCTCTGGGTGGAGTCTGTACTGGTGGAGGCTGAAAAGAGTGAACTGATGATGCCTGCCGCTCAAACTGAGATACGGAACCAGATGCTCTTCCACTCTGGCCTTGCTGTACACTCCTCTGGGGGCAGACTTTGGCAAAATGCCCCGGTTGCCTACAAATGTTGCATCGGCCTGTAACTCCTTGGCACTGTTCAGTCGCATGCCTACCTCCACAAGAATTGCAGTAGACACTTGAAGTCCTTGAACTTTGATCAAAATCAGTCTGTCTTGATCCGCTGGAGCTGGACGAACTGCTCCCAGGTCGCTTAAACTGTTTCCCCTTCGCCTTCAGCTGTTCCTTTCTGCCACTGCTACTACCGCCACTATCAAATCTTGGAGGAGGAACTTGGGATGGAGGTGGTGGCGGTCTCGGACTCGGTGCAACATACGGAGCACTCCGTTGCCTAAGAAATCCTGCTTCAGCTCCTTTGGCACGATTCAATGCATCCGAGAAATTATCGGGTCTCCCCGTATTGACCAACGTAAAGATATCTGGATTCAGGCCATTTATAAACTGATCTGCCATGGCCTCATCATTTCCTGAAACATGGGGTGCAAAACGAAGCAGAGAGGAAAATTTGGCAACGTACTCCTCAATGTTTAATTGCTCTTGCCTCAAATTGGCAAATTCAGCACCTTTGTCTTTACGGTAGGAGATGGGAAAGAACCTTAAATAGAACTCCGTCTTGAATCCCTTCCAAGTAATCTCGGTACCCCGCTGCTCTAAAGCTCTCTTAATGTTCAACCACCAATTCTTGGCTATATCTTGCAATTGATGGCCAATTAGCTTTATTCTCTTCTCGTCACTGTACTCCAAAGAGTCGAATAGCATTTCAATGTCCTCAAGCCAACTTTCGCACTCGATGGCATTCTCGATACCTTTTAATGTGGGAGGTCGAAAGGATTGGAATCGCTTCAGCAACGTCTCCATAGGGGTCGCTGTAACATCCATAGGATCTCCGGATGTGCTCCCCTGTTCTGGCTGAAAGCGGACCGGTTACGGTGGCCGGAAACGCAACGGAATCACAAAAATCGAATTTTTGAGGGAAATATTTTCGGCCACCACATATATATCTTGTGTAATATTTACAAAATCAAAAACATACATGGGATGTTAAAGAAATGTACCTATCAACTTTAAAAAGGTTATTGTGGCTCCAACTTTGTTGTCAAACAACAAAGCTCTTCAAGGCATGAAGATCTACAAGCTCCTCCTCCAAATCCTTGAATCTTTCCTTCTAATTAGGCCCACCACCAACTAGGTAGATCCCCTCATATTTTGCACTAGAAAAATATGAGGATTTTTCAAAGAGAAGTGAGTATTATTCTTCAACAATTGAAGAACACAAAAAGGAGAAAAATGGAGAGATTATTGCAAGAGGAATTTCGGCCATGCTTGTGGAGAGGGAAGGGAGAATGAGTTAATTGCATGTCTTGGTTGTGAGAAAAGCAAAAAGCAAAAGGTGCATGCCTTGCATTATTTTAATAAAAAGTAATCTCCAACCCTTCACCTCCCATGCATGCATATAATATAGTTTTTAATCAAATTAAAAACTTTGGACTAAATTTAATTATCTCAAACACATTTGAGACTAATTAAACATTACTTGAATTTACCCAAGTCCCACTAGTTAAATAATTATTTTAATTGAGCTCTACAAGACTCAATATTATTTAA
The DNA here is from genome assembly GCF_022965805.1 of Primulina eburnea. Taxonomy (NCBI): domain Eukaryota; kingdom Viridiplantae; phylum Streptophyta; class Magnoliopsida; order Lamiales; family Gesneriaceae; genus Primulina; species Primulina eburnea. Next base: position 99,552 of record NW_027331268.1, read on the forward strand.
TTAATCCAACACTTTAATTAATTTAATTATTTGGACTCTACTAGGTCCACTAGTGTATAATTAATTCAACACTTGAATTAATTTGATTTAGTCCATAATAATGTTTATGAAAATCACAATTTTCAATTACATTATTCTCTTGGCCAAATTTTAATTTAGGAATACTTCCATAAATCAAAATTTACATTTCTCTCATAGAAGTCATACTTCTATTTTTCTTTACACTTATAAACACATTTATAAGACGTTCAACACATTGAACTATTTTCTCCTTTATAGAAGTCATACTTCTAATTTTCCTTACGCTTATAAACTCCTTTATAAGCCGTTCAACACATTGAACTATTTTACTTCTCATCGGGATTTACAAAGCTAGTACTTGTGTGGCCCTCAATGGTTCATTGATACAACTAGCCGTGGGTTCACATCTCCATGTGATTCGGACTAAACATGTCCTTATTCGAGCATACCCCAATTGCTCCATTCTTACTTATCAACTCCTTGATAGTAAGAATGTCAGAACTCAAGTCTGATAGTACCCAACCAATCATGTTAAACGCCTAGCAGCATCGCTTACATGATTCCCTAGGTATCAAATGATAGTGCCTGCAAGAACCATTCAATTATGGTTAGCGTACAGTACGGTCCCTTCAACTCATATATCCCGATCGATTCGACAACCATTGGTTTATCGAGAGTTGTCAATGAATCGATACTATGTGTCATGTCGTAGTTGCATCGATGGTGTAATCTATGAAACCCCTTTCATAATTACAACCATACTCTGGCCAGAGATTTCGATCTACATACACATGATAACACATAGGATATCCATACCCAAAGGTAAGCGGTGAATCCCCGACTACAATGCATCGACTCCTATGTGTTTCGACAGAACACCCAACCTTGCCACCTGATGACCCCATAAGAGTCGGTAAACAAGTCAAAGTGTAATTCTAGCACATAGAGTCTCAATGTTGTCCCGGGTCATAAGGACTAATTCTGTACAACCATAAACCAGGACTTTTCCACTCGATAAGTGAGAACCACTTGGAAAGTCCTTTTATGGAGGGTTGTTCAGTGCACTCTACAAGGAGCACCTATCTGCATGTTCGGACATCACAATGTCCCCTACCAATGAAACATGGTACTCACATCGCAGATACTAGTCTCTAACTCGAGCGGCCTATATCCTTCTTAGTGGCGGCTGAATCGACTAGGAACCGTTTAGAATATACAGTATTACAAATATGAGTTTCATGATACTCATCATATGAGCATCTCATATTCTTTCTACTATTTGTATATTCAAGGGCTTTATCTATGCAGCTAGCATGGGTATACAGATAAAGATTTGCCAAAATAATAATTTCAAATATTATTAAAATAAAGATTGCTTATTCATAGAGTTTCATTGTGAACACTCGGCCAACACTTGGCTCGACGGGCACCTACTCTAACAATCTCCCACTTGCACTAGAGCCAACTACCCATATGCTTAAAACCCATTGATTCGCGATGCTTGTCGAACAATGGTCCAGGTAAAGGCTTAGCTAGTGGATCAACAACATAATCTGCGAAGCCGACTTTGTCAATAGACACTACTCTTCTTTCCACAATCTCTCCGAGGATGTGGTACTTTCTCAATACGAGTTTGGATTCTGATGAGACCTTGGCTCCTTTGCTTGAGCTATAGCTCCCGTGTTGTCACACAACACCGGGATAGGAGCAATTCCATTAGGAATGACGTCCAACTCTTGGACGAAATTCCTTATCCAAACAGCCTCTCTTGCTGCATCTGATGCAGCAATGTATTCGGCCTCTGTGCTGGAATCCGTATTATTGTCTTACTTGGAACTCTTCCGAGAGACAGCAGCACCGTTGAGCATGAATACAAAACTAGAGGTTGACTTCGAGTTATCGATATCGCTTTGGAAGCTAGAGTCGGTATAGCCTTCCAATTTCAGTTCTCTACCCCCATAGACCAAGAACAACTTATTGATCCTTCTCAACAACTTGAGGATGTCTTTCACAGCTTTCTAGTTGTGGAAGACCGGGGTTCGATTGATATCTTTTCACTACACATAGTGAAAACGCCACGTCAGGACGTGTAGATATCATCCCATACATGATGTTACCAATTGCCGAAGCATACGGAATGCGTGTCATCGTCACTATCTCTGCATCAGTCTCAGGAGACAGACTTGGATAGGGACACGCCATGACACATTGGTAGATGTCCTCTCAAGGACGCATCCATCGAGAACCGCTTCACGATGGTATCATGTATGTGGACTGGGTGAGACCAAGCCATCTTTTCGATCTATCTCTATAGATATGTATCCCAATACAAAAGATGCTTCACCCAAGTCCTGCATCGAGAACTTACTCGCTAACCATATCTCAGTTGATTGCAACATTCCTACATCATTCCCAATGAGTAGAATGTCATCAACATATAACACCAGGAATGTCACAACACTCCCACTGACCTTCTTATACACACAGGGTCCCTCATGATTCTTAGTAAATCAAACTATTTGATTGTACTGTCGAATCTGAGGTTCCAACTCCTTGATGCCTGCTTTAGATCATAAAAAGATCTCTGAAGTTTACATACCATATGCTCACTTCCGATAGATGTAAACCCTTCAGGTTGAGACATGTAAATCACTTTCTTAAAATCCCCATTAAGAAAGACTGTCTTAACATCCATCTGCCATATCTCATAGTCATACCATGCAGCTATGGCTAGCAAAATCCTTATGGACTTGAACATTACGACTGGGAAAAGGTTTCCTCAAAGTCAACTCCTTGTCTTTGAGTACATCCTTTTGCCACCAATCGCGCCTTGAAAGTCAATACCTTCCCATCCGCCCCAAGTCCCTATGGGAACAGTTCCCTCAGGTGGATCCACAAGATCCTACACTTGGTTCGAATGCATGGAATTCATCTCAGATTCCATTGCTTCAAGCCACTTGGATGAATCGGCATCCGATAACGCTTCCTTGAAGGTCCTTGGATCACATCCATGGTTAGGCTCATCATGGCCCTCTTCAAGAAGCTGACCATACCTCATAGGTGGTCTCGAGAGTCTCTCGAATCTTTTAGGAGCTTGTATCTCCTCTCTTGGCTCATCGGGTGTGGGTTCCATAATTGTGGGTTTCTCTCGAACCTCTTCGAGTTCTATCATCTCCCTTTTTCTATCCAATAGAAAATCCTTTTCCCAAAAAGGTTGCATTCCTAGAAACAAACACTTTTGTTTCTTGGGGATGATAGAAATAATATCCAACTTAATTCCTTGGATATCCCACAAAGTAACATAAAATGGATCAACAATCCAATTTATCTCCCACTACCTGCTTCACATAAGCAGGGCTCCCCATATTCTAAGATAAGAATATTTGGGAGGCTTACCCATCCATATCTCATATGGTATCTGCCTTTGAATGGACATTTAGTAGAATATCTTTTACTTTTAAGTTATAGAGATCGTTTTTCAAGTTCTCAAGTACCAATTAAACATTCATTCTTGTAAATGTTGCAAACACCTTTGCTAAATAAACAAGAATATCCATTTTTATCACAATAGAAATGGAAGCAATGTTTTACACCAAACAGGTACAAACAAAACATCTCTTAAAATTAACTTAAAGTCATTGTTCAACAATAAGTAAACATCCTTAATAGCCTTGGCAGCAACTCTTGCTCCATTGCCCATCCTCAAGAAGGTCACACCTTCCTTAAGCTTCCTACTTCTTCCCATCACCTGTAACCCATTACAGAGATGTGAGTCACAACCGGTATCTAATACCCAAGAAGTAGAGTTAATTAAAATGTTTACTTAAATTTAGAACATACCGTTTCCAGAACACTTCTGGGCAAGATATTCTTTGCAATTACGCCTCCAATGTCCAGGCTTCTTGCAGTGATGACATACATCATTAGTCTTGTCAGCCTTAACTGGTCTGGCTGCCTCAACAGGGTTCGGAGATTGCCTCAACAAGGGCACGTTCTTCTCGGGACGTTGGAAAGAACTCTTCTTTCCCTTCCCATGTGGATCAATCTTCGTACCAGATGAAGAACCCACATAAAGAACCAACTTCTCTTTCTTGATGGTGGATTCAAACGTAACAAGCATGTTCACCAACTCCTCAAGGGTCGGTTCCATCTTGTTCATGTTGAAGTTCACCACAAAAGGATCAAATGAGCTAGGCAACGATAACAGCAACATGTCGGTGGTCAACTCCGAAGGCAGGATCAGATCCATGCCAACGAGCTTGTCCACGAGCCCGATCACCTTTAGGCCATGCTCATGGACCGAGGTCCCCTCTCGCATGCGCAAAGTGATCAGCTCCTTGACGGTAGCATGCCTAAGAGGACGCGTTTGCTCTCCAAAGAGCTCTTTGAGATGCAAATGAATGTCAGCAGCACTCTTTGCACCCTCAAAACGCCTCTGTAGCTCATCGTTCATAGAAGTCAGCATATAACACCTGGCTATCAAGTCATGGTCACACCATTCCTTGTAAGCCTGCAATTCCTCAGGATTGCAGTCAGTCGGAGCCTCAACAGGGGGCGACTGAGTTAGTGTATATGTTACCCTTTCCGAATTTAAGACTATTTTCAAATTTCTTAGCCAAGTGAGGTAATTAGGTCCAGTTAATATGTGTTTGTCGAGTATTATAGATATCGAATTGCGCATCGAAGACATTGTCGATTTGTACTGAAAAGTAAAAACAGATAAATGTTGATGACTATTTTAAATATTTAGTAAGATATGAAGTTTGGACTTATACTTCATAAATATTTGCTCCCACTGTTTTGACATCTTTCACTACCCTCTAGTGAAAACGGGAAACTCCTTTCCTCAGTAGGTACGTAAGGTCCAATTAGCGAATTGTGATCCCGAATAATATCAGCCAATCACAATTCCTAAAAGGTAGTTTCCAATTGCATCACAATGCAACCCTCTACGTAAACTTTTGTCTCACGTTTGATTAGGACCCAATAATATGACGTCGTTCATCTTCACGTGTCAAGCCTTACCCATCGATGTTGAACCTTAATGGACGGTCGCCATGAGTTCCCTCAATAATATGAGCCGAAATCATGGGAGTTCCACGTAGTTCACATCACTATGTCAATGGATGTCACAGCTTTCCGGCACTCGAGGCTCCCCCAATAATATGAGCCGAGCCCCGAGTACGGGTAGCGTTCATCATGCACCCATTGTCGATGGAAGACAAGGAAATTATAAACAGATTTATAATTCCCCTTTTCGGGCTTGATATTTATTTTGAATCTTATTCAAAATGAGGGTTTTTAATTTTGAAAGGTCTCATCATTAATTTTATTTTAAAAGCTCGCCATGTTTGATCGTATGTTTGCCGGATTCATGCAACTTTGTTATTATAATAATAATAACGCACATACTCATTATTTATAACATATCATGCATATATCATAAATAGAAAACAATACAAGGATGATCAATCGCCCCAAAACTAATGGCCCGTGTGAGCCAAACACGGGCCTAGGTCCAATCCTAGGGTAAATGCACGGGATGCAATGCAACTATACTATTACATTAGCATCCAATATTACATGTCTTCGATCTTCATAATCACCAAGGCCACCATCTTCCAATCTTGATCTTCCCCTATTCTAATATTTACAAATAAATATCCATGACACATAGGGATATATCTCATGGGGTGGGAACGGGCCATAAACCAAGCCCACTTTAAAAATTGATAATTATTACAATCATACAACACAAATATCCTAGCATACACCTAGCAAATTGGGCTTGGGCTTTTGATCATCCTTCATGCATAATATCACATATCATACACCATCAATTAATTATCACTATAATTAATTGATCCAATATTATATATCTTGATCCAATCACTAACCGCCACAATTATAAATTAAATTAACAAAGTATACAAACACCTTTGTCTACTTTCAAATTAATTTATTTATAATCGAATTTCTTGTAAATCACCATTTACTATAAATAATTGAAGTCCTACTTCAATTATTTATTTTATGAGAAAATATGTGCAACAATTGTAAATTTAAACTTAAGGGCCCAAAACCCATTTTTCACCAAAAATACTTAGGCCCATTTAAATTTCACAAATAATGTTGTCCATCCAATGGCCCAACATCTCAAGGCCCATGACACTAAGATTGTCCAAAACACTTTTGGAAACCCTAGCCGTCATCGCCGTCGCCGGAGCTCCGTCGCCGGATTCCGGCAACAACAAAAAATTTTTTTTTTTATTTTAAAAACTGAACATTTCGGGCAGCCCCTCGGGCTGCCCTATGCTGCCCGAAATTTTCGGGCAGGGGCTGCCCGAAAAACATTTTTTTTTTTTTGTTTTTCTTCAAAAAATTTCGGCCTTCACCATACATGCACCAAAAAATTTCTCAAGCGGTTAGAAATCGATCTCAACATAATATTACGTAAATATTACACAAAATCCGTAACCTTAGCTCTGATACCACTTGAAAGCGGACCGGTTACGGTGGCCGGAAACGCAACGGAAGCACAAAAATCGAATTTTTGAGGGAAATATTTTCGGCCACCACATATATATCTTGTGTAATATTTACAAAATCAAAAACATACATAGGATGTTAAAGAAATGTACCTATCAACTTTAAAAAGTTGATTGTGGCTCCAACTTTGTTGTCAAACAACAAAGCTCTTCAAGGCATGAAGATCTACAAGCTCCTCCTCCAAATCCTTGAATCTTTCCTTCTAATTAGGCCCACCACCAACTAGGTAGATCCCCTCATATTTTGCACTAGAAAAATATGAGGATTTTTCAAAGAGAAGTGAGTATTATTCTTCAACAATTGAAGAACACAAAAAGGAGAAAAATGGAGAGAATATTGCAAGAGGAATTTCGGCCATGCTTGTGGAGAGGGAAGGGAGAATGAGTTAATTGCATGTCTTGGTTGTGAGAAAAGCAAAAAGCAAAAGGTGCATGCCTTGCATTATTTTAATAAAAAGTAATCTCCAACCCTTCACCTCCCATGCATGCATATAATATAGTTTTTAATCAAATTAAAAACTTTGGACTAAATTTAATTATCTCAAACACATTTGAGACTAATTAAACATTACTTGAATTTACCCAAGTCCCACTAGTTAAATAATTATTTTAATTGAGCTCTACAAGACTCAATATTATTTAATTAATCCAACACTTGAATTAATTTAATTATTTGGACTCTACTAGGTCCACTAGTGTCTAATTAATTCAACACTTGAATTAATTTGATTTAGTCCATAATAATGTTTATGAAAATCACAATTTTCAATTACATTATTCTCTTGGCCAAATTTTAATTTAGGAACACTTCCATAAATCAAAATTTACATTTCTCTCATAGAAGTCATACTTCTATTTTTCTTTACACTTATAAACACATTTATAAGCCGTTCAACACATTGAACTATTTTCTCCTTTATAGAAGTCATACTTCTAATTTTCCTTACGCTTATAAACTCCTTTATAAGCCGTTCAACACATTGAACTATTTTACTTCTCATCGGGATTTACAAAGCTAGTACTTGTGTGGCCCTCAATGGTTCATTGATACAACTAGCCGTGGGTTCACATCTCCATGTGATTCGGACTAAACATGTCCTTATTCGAGCATACCCCAATTGCTCCATTCTTACTTATCAACTCCTTGATAGTAAGAATGTCAGAACTCAAGTCTGATAGTACCCAACCAATCATGTTAAACGCCTAGCAGCATCGCTTACATGATTCCCTAGGTATCAAATGATAGTGCCTGCAAGAACCATTCAATTATGGTTAGCGTACAGTACGGTCCCTTCAACTCATATATCCCGATCGATTCGACAACCATTGGTTTATCGAGAGTTGTCAATGAATCGATACTATGTGTCATGTCGTAGTTGCATCGATGGTGTAATCTATGAAACCCCTTTCATAATTACAACCATACTCTGGCCAGAGATTTCGATCTACATACACATGATAACACATAGGATATCCATACCCAAAGGTAAGCGGTGAATCCCCGACTACAATGCATCGACTCCTATGTGTTTCGACAGAACACCCAACCTTGCCACCTGATGACCCCATAAGAGTCGGTAAACAAGTCAAAGTGTAATTCTAGCACATAGAGTCTCAATGTTGTCCCGGGTCATAAGGACTAATTCTGTACAACCATAAACCAGGACTTTTCCACTCGATAAGTGAGAACCACTTGGAAAGTCCTTTTATGGAGGGTTGTTCAGTGCACTCTACAAGGAGCACCTATCTGCATGTTCGGACATCACAATGTCCCCTACCAATGAAACATGGTACTCACATCGCAGATACTAGTCTCTAACTCGAGCGGCCTATATCCTTCTTAGTGGCGGCTGAATCGACTAGGAACCGTTTAGAATATACAGTATTACAAATATGAGTTTCATGATACTCATCATATGAGCATCTCATATTCTTTCTACTATTTGTATATTCAAGGGCTTTATCTATGCAGCTAGCATGGGTATACAGATAAAGATTTGCCAAAATAATAATTTCAAATATTATTAAAATAAAGATTGCTTATTCATAGAGTTTCATTGTGAACACTCGGCCAACACTTGGCTCGACGGGCACCTACTCTAACACTGGCGCTGCTGGTCGTAGAGGTACGGCTGCTCTTGTAAGGCTCGAGATTTATTAATCTTTCATCTATGCGATATTCGATAGTGTGAGAGTGCATGACATTGCATGAGAACACTAAGTAAAATGAGGGTAGGAAAGACATGAGAAAAGATGTGAAAGGTGAAGAATAAATGTAAAGGGTCGAAGCTATGGCGCATATGCGCGAAGGAATGCGCGCATATGCATGAGAATTCCAGTAGCAGTGGCGCATATGCGCGGAAAGAGTGGCGCATATGCGCGACATGTACAGCAGCCTTGGCGCATATGCGCGAGAGTAGTGGCGCATATGCGCGGAGCGTCCAGAACCATTGGCGCATATGCGCGAGTTTAGTGGCGCATATGCGCGAGTGCTATATCTGCCGAGACAGTAGGTTCGGCGCATATGCGCGAGTAATGCCACGCATATGCGCGAGACGTGTATTGCAAAGAACAAGCCATGTGTTCAAAACATGCAAAGTATATATATGATTTGCCTCGATTCTTTCCTCCATTTCAGCAGAAGTCTTCGAAAAGGCTGAGGAAGAAGCTTCATTTCTTCTTACTTTCAAATTGTGCTCTTGCAAGATTTAGTAACCCAAATTCAAATCCGACTTCGGTTTTGAACTCCTCTCTTCATTATCTACAAAGTGATGTAAGTTTTATTCGATTTCAGTAAGTTTTGAAATTCAGATATTGGGGAAATGAGAATATGATAGTTATATTGTGTTCTTGGCATATTGAGCATGATATATTTGTAAACGGATCAAAGAAAGGATATCATATGCATTTCCTATGAATTTCAGTATGATTTATGAATTGTTGGGATAGGATTTATTGTGTTTTGGATGGATATTATATTGGGTTATGAATTAGATGATTGAGGATGAGATAATGTTGATATCTGTTAAGAATTTGATTGACCGGTATCGAGAATTACGTCGTTATGCCGTCAGATTGTATTGAGATCACGTAGTGACTTGGTTATGTGTTGATTTAGATTAGAAATTGATAGAGTGCGTATCCACATTTCCATTTCAGATTCGTATTGGCGACCGTGACAGCGATTCTACGACGAAAGGTATAGTACATGTTTTGTTTGGGGAATCACGACTCAAATGAGATCACATTTGAGTTTCCCAACCAAAATCACATACTTGTTTTATTGATTATATCTTGATATGATTATGATTGTTATAGATTTGTTTATAGAACTTGTATGCAGATCTTGCTATGCTTTGTTTACAGATCGTGTAGCATTGCATTATGCTTGTTTACAGATTTTGTATTCAAGCATTAAGATAGGGCAGTCTGGAGATCAGGCAGACTACTAGATGTTCGGCGATATCTCAGCTTAGGGGAAGATCACCGCCCCTATTGTAGACGCGGATACAGATCAGGCCGAAATCTAGGAATAAGACGTACAGCACCTCGATTGGTAGGGTAGGTGACAGCCAGTGACGTCTTATTCACAACGGGATCCCTAGAGTTCTAGTCGAGTCAAGTCTAGACATGATTAGATTCACATTGCATGATTTTATATGAATGACATTCATATCAGCATGTTTCATGTTTAGATTGTTTTATGCATGTCACATGTTTATACTGGGATTTGTTCTCACCGGTTTTCCGGCTGTTGTTATGTCTGTATGTGTGCATAACAACAGGTGGGGCAGGATCTGGGTCACGACAGAGATGAGCGATGGACATAGCGTGGTGATCACGGGCCTAGCAGATGGACTAGTAGAATTACTTTTATCTTGTACTGTATTTCACTACTAGTTGATAGAGGATGGATTAAAACAAGAAATGTTGTATCCTATGTTTGTATATTATGCTGATGTAATAAAATAGAGACATGTTTTATGCCTAGTTAGTAACATTTGATTGAATGTTAAAAAGCGAAAAATTGACCCACGGTTTAGAATAATGATCCATTTAATCCCAAGAAAAAGAATTAGAGTCCGGGTCCCCACAACAGGTGGTATCAGAGCAGAGAGTTCCTTTAGACTGAGATAGGATAGAATGAGCGGGGTAGATCGAGTCTTCTTCCTTGCTTATGATGTGCTAGCATGATTATTGCTTTCCTATTACATGTTGTTTGTGTTTGATTTCTTTCAGCATGTGATAAACTCAATCAGAACTGATTCTAGATCAGAGGTAACTGACTAGAGGATGGCTGAGACAGTTGTATATATTGTATACTAATCCTTTGGATTATTAGATATGCCACCTAGAAGAGCAGCAGTACCTCTACGACCAGCAGCGCCAGAACAGGGGAGCACATCCGGAGATCCTATGGATGTTACAGCGACCCCTATGGAGACGTTGCTGAAGCGATTCCAATCCTTTCGACCTCCCACATTAAAAGGTACCGAGAATGCCATCGAGTGCGAAAGTTGGCTTGAGGACATTGAAATGTTATTCGACTCTTTGGAGTACAGTGATGAGAAGAGAATAAAGCTAATTGGCCATCAATTGCAAGATATAGCCAAGAATTGGTGGTTGAACATTAAGAGAGCTTTAGAGCAGCGGGGTACCGAGATTACTTGGAAGGGATTCAAGACGGAGTTCTATTTAAGGTTCTTTCCCATCTCCTACCGTAAAGACAAAGGTGCTGAATTTGCCAATCTGAGGCAAGGGCAATTAAACATTGAGGAGTACGTTGCCAAATTTTCCTCTCTGCTTCGTTTTGCACCCCATGTTTCAGGAAATGATGAGGCCATGGCAGATCAGTTTATAAATGGCCTGAATCCAGATATCTTTACGTTGGTCAATACTGGGAGACCCGATAATTTCTCGGATGCATTGAATCGAGCCAAAGGTGCAGAAGCAGGATTGTTGAGGCAGCGGAGTGCTCCTTATGTTGCACCGAGTCCGAGACCGCCACCACCTCCATCACAAGTTCCTCCTCCTCGATTCGAAAGCGGTGGTAGTAGTAGTGGCAGAAAAGAACAGCTGAAGGCGAAGGGGAAACAGTTTAAGCGACCTGGGAGCAGTTCGTCCAGCTCCAGTGGATCAAGACAGACGGGTTTTGATCAAAGTTCAAGGACTTCAGGTGTCTACTGTAATTCTTGTGGAGGTAGGCATGCGACTGAACAGTGCCAAGGAGTTACAGGCCGATGCAACATTTGTAGGCAACCGGGGCATTTTGCCAAAGTCTGTCCCCAGAGGAGTGTACAGCAAGGCCAGAGTGGAAGAGCATCCGGTTCCAGTACCTCAGTTTGAGCGGCAGGCATCATCAGTTCACTCTTTTCAGCCTCCACCAGTACAGACTCCACCCAGAGGCCGAGGTAGTCAGACGGTGACTCAACCCCCGAGGCAACAGGCTCAAGTGTTTGCATTGACAGAAGAGCAAGCACAAGATGCACCAGATGATGTTATAGCAGGTAACTGCTCTCTTTATGGTTATCCTGCTTATATCTTGATAGATACAGGTGCATCGCATACATTCATTTCAGAACGATTTGCATTGTTGCATTCCTTGCCTGTTGAGTCTTTGCTAGATGTTGTGTCTATTAATTCTCCGTTGGGAAGTGGATTGATATCTATAACTACGGTTAGACATTGCATTCTACAGTTTGAGGGGCATGAAATTGACCTAGAGTGTATAGTGTTGGGTCTGGCTGATTTTGATTGTATAGTCGGTATTGATATGCTAACAAAGTACAGAGCTACCGTGGATTGTTTCCACAAAATTGTCAGATTCAGACCCGAGATGACAGACGAGTGGAAATTCTACGAGAAGGGTTCCAGATCTCGGATTCCCTTGATTTCGGCTCTTACTATGAACAGATTGTTGCAAAAAGGAGCAGATGGTTTCTTTATTTATGCTGTAGACATGCAGAAGTCGAGCCCGACATTGGCAGATATACCAGTAGTGCGGGAATTTCCAGATATTTTTCCAGATGAATCCCAGGATTACCTCCGGTTCGTGAGGTAGATTTCAGTATTGATCTTACACCAGGTACCGTCCCTATTTCGAGAGCTCCGTATAGGATGGCACCCATCGAACTAAAAGAATTGAAAGCACAATTAGAAGATCTTCTGGCCAAGGGATATATCAGACCTAGTGTATCTCCTTGGGGCGCTCCGGTGCTGTTCGTGCGAAAGAAAGATGGTTCGATGCGATTGTGTATAGACTACCGGCAACTGAATAAGGCCACGATCAAGAATAAATATCCTTTGCCTAGGATTGATGACCTATTTGATCAGTTGCAGGGATCCTCTGTGTATTCTAAGATTGATTTTCGATCTGGATATCATCAGCTCCGAGTTCGAGATATAGACATACCGAAGACAGCATTTCGAACTAGGTATGGACATTACGAATTTCTTGTCATGCCTTTCGGTTTAACAAATGCTCCTGCGGTATTTATGGGCTTGATGAACCAAGTGTTTCAGAGGTATTTAGATGATTTTGTGATCGTTTTCATAGATGATATTTTGGTGTATTCGAAGAACAGAAATGAGCATGCAGAGCATCTCAGAATTGTTTTGCAGGCGTTGAGAAACGAGCGACTGTATGCTAAATTGTCAAAGTGTGAATTTTGGTTGAATCGAGTTGTATTCTTGGGGCATATCATTTCTGGAGATGGTATTTCTGTAGATCCGAGTAAAGTGGAAGCTGTGATCAATTGGCCAAGACCGACTTCGGTACCAGAAATACGCAGTTTCATGGGCCTAGCCGGTTACTATAGAAGATTTATCAAGGATTTCTCCAGCATTGCAAAGCCAATAACTCAATTGACGCAAAAGAATGCACCATTTGTTTGGTCAGAGGAGTGCGAGTCTAGCTTTGTTGAATTGAAGAAAAGGCTGACTAGTGCTCCAGTATTGACGATACCTACAGGTACAGGTAATTTTGTTGTGTATTGTGATGCTTCTCATAGAGGTTTGGGATGTGTTCTTATGCAGCGAGGCCATGTGATCGCATACGCCTCGAGACAATTGAAGCCACACGAGATCCGATACCCCATTCACGATTTGGAATTGGCGGCTATCGTATTTGCATTAAAAATCTTTTGAAAGATTTTGACTGTGAAATCAAATATTATCCAGGAAAGTCAAATGCAGCAGCAGATGCCTTGAGTCGTAAGGTATGTTCTTTGTCCTTATTGACGATAGGTGTTAACAAGTTAGTTGAAAATTGCTGTACATCTGGATTAGAATTTGATGCAGATAGTAAGCCACTACGACTTTTTACGATCCAAGTTGAGCCCAATTTGATTATGAGGATCAAGGAAGCAAAAAGAACTGATCAGAATGTGCAAAGATCAATCCAAATGGTCAGATCAGGGCATGTAACAGAATATCAGGTACGAGATCATGTGTTGTACGTGAATAACCGTCTAGTTGTGCCAGATGTTGCAGATTTGAGACAGCAGATTCTGACAGAGGCACGCTGTAGCCGGTTCAGCATTCATCCGGGTGGCAGGAAAATGTACAACGACTTGAAGACACAGTTCTGGTGGAAGCAAATGAAGTCAGACATTGTCGAATTTGTGTCTAAATGTTTGAACTGCCAACAGGTGAAAGCTGAGAGGAAGAAGCCTGGTGGATTACTTCAGAGTTTAGCCATTCCTGAATGGAAAGGGGATCACATTTCCATGGATTTCGTGATGAAGTTACCTCGATCATCCAAAGGCTGTGATGCAATTTGGGTTATTATTGACAGATTGACCAAATCTGCTTGTTTCATCCCATACAAAATGACATATAGACAGGATCAGATGGCAGAGATTTATATTCGTGAGGTAGTCAGATTGCATGGAGTGCCGAAGTCTATCGTATCAGATCGTGATCCACGATTCACTTCACACTTCTGGCACAGTCTACAGCAGGCCTTAGGTACGACATTACACCTGAGTACTGCTTACCATCCTCAGACAGACGGACAGTCAGAGCGGACTATCCAGACATTAGAGGATATGTTGAGAGCCGTCGTGCTAGATTTTGGCATTGGTTGGCAAGATTCTCTACCTCTTTGCGAATTCTCTTACAATAATAGCTATCAGACGAGTATCGAGATGGCACCGTTTGAAGCTTTGTATGGCAAGAAGTGCAGATCTCCGCTATACTGGGATGACGTTTCAGAAGTACCAGAACTTGGGCCAGATATGATTCGTGACATGACAGAGAAGGTGAAACTCATTCAGAAGAGGATGAAGACAGCACAAGATCGAAAAGCAAAGTATGCCAATATCAGACGTAGACCATTAGTTTTTGAGGCGGGAGATAGAGTATTCTTAAAGATCTCTCCATTCAGAGGCGTTGTTCGATTTGGCAAACGCGGGAAACTATCTCCTCGATACATTGGTCCTTACGAGATTCTTGAGAAGATTGGCGATCGAGCTTATCGACTTGCACTTCCTCCTTCTCTATCTGGGATACATGATGTCTTTCATGTATCGATGTTGCGTAAGTATATGCCAGATGTTTCTCATGTCATTCAACCTGACGAAGCTGAACTTGATCAGACTTTGAGCTAAGTGGAACAACCGATACAGATCCTTGATCGGAAAGAAAAGAAGCTCAGAACGAAGAATATTCCACTCGTGAAAGTTCAGTGGAGTCGTCATGGCATTGAGGAAGCGACATGGGAGACAGAAGCCAACATGCGACAGAAACACCCCGAATTATTTCAATAATGTAAGTATTGATCTAACTTTGATACTATTACTTTTGATGCTTTCATTGATAGAATGATGTGCGATTTCGAGGGCGAAATCATTTCTTAGAGGGGGAGAAATGTAAGGCTCGAGATTTATTAATCTTCATCTATGCGATATTCGATAGTGTGAGAGTGCATGACATTGCATGAGAACACTAAGTAAAATGAGGGTAGGAAAGACATGAGAAAAGATGTGAAAGGTGAAGAATAAATGTAAAGGGCCGAAGCTATGGCGCATATGCGCGAAGGAATGCGCGCATATGCATGAGAATTCCAGTAGCAGTGGCGCATATGCGCGGAAAGAGTGGCGCATATGCGCGACATGTACAGCAGCCTTGGCGCATATGCGCGAGAGTAGTGGCGCATATGCGCGGAGCGTCCAGAACCATGTGCGCATATGCGCGAGTTTAGTGGCGCATATGCGCGAGTGCTATATCTGCCGAGACAGTAGGTTCGGCGCATATGCGCGAGTAATGCCACGCATATGCGCGAGACGTGTATTGCAAAGAACAAGCCATGTGTTCGAAACATGCAAAGTATATATATGATTTGCCTCGATTCTTTCCTCCATTTCAGCAGAAGTCTTCGAAAAGGCTGAGGAAGAAGCTTCATTTCTTCTTACTTTCAAATTGTGCTCTTGCAAGATTTAGTAACCCAAATTCAAATCCGACTTCGGTTTTGAACTCCTCTCTTCATTATCTACAAAGTGATGTAAGTTTTATTCGATTTCAGTAAGTTTTGAAATTCAAATATTGGGGAAATGAGAATATGATAGTTATATTGTGTTCTTGGCATATTGAGCATGATATATTTGTAAACGGATCAAAGAAAGGATATCATATGCATTTCCTATGAATTTCAGTATGATTTATGAATTGTTGGGATAGGATTTATTGTGTTTTGGATGGATATTATATTGGGTTATGAATTAGATGATTGAGGATGAGATAATGTTGATATCTGTTAAGAATTTGATTGACCGGTATCGAGAATTACGTCGTTATGCCGTCAGATTGTATTGAGATCACGTAGTGACTTGGTTATGTGTTGATTTAGATTAGAAATTGATAGAGTGCGTATCCACATTTCCATTTCAGATTCGTATTGGCGACCGTGACAGCGATTCTACGACGAAAGGTATAGTACATGTTTTGTTTGGGGAATCACGACTCAAATGAGATCACATTTGAGTTTCCCAACCAAAATCACATACTTGTTTTATTGATTATATCTTGATATGATTATGATTGTTATAGATTTGTTTATAGAACTTGTATGCAGATCTTGCTATGCTTTGTTTACAGATCGTGTAGCATTGCATTATGCTTGTTTACAGATTTTGTATTCATGCATTAAGATAGGGCAGTCTGGAGATCAGGCAGACTACTAGATGTTCGGCGATATCTCAGCTTAGGGAAAGATCACCGCCCCTATTGTAGACGCGGATACAGATCAGGCCGAAGTCTAGGAATAAGACGTACAGCACCTCGATTGGTAGGGTAGGTGACAGCCAGTGACGTCTTATTCACAACGGGATCCCTAGAGTTCTAGTCGAGTCAAGTCTAGACATGATTAGATTCACATTGCATGATTTTATATGAATGACATTCATATCAGCATGTTTCATGTTTAGATTGTTTTATGCATGTCACATGTTTATACTGGGATTTGTTCTCACCGGTTTTCCGGCTGTTGTTATGTCTGTATGTGTGCATAACAACAGGTGGGGCAGGATCTGGGTCACGACAGAGATGAGCGATGGACATAGCGTGGTGATCACGGGCCTAGCAGATGGACTAGTAGAATTACTTTTATCTTGTACTGTATTTCACTACTAGTTGATAGAGGATGGATTAAAACAAGAAATGTTGTATCCTATGTTTGTATATTATGCTGATGTAATAAAATAGAGACATGTTTTATGCCTAGTTAGTAACATTTGATTGAATGTTAAAAAGCGAAAAATTGACCCACGGTTTAGAATAATGATCCATTTAATCCCAAGAAAAAGAATTAGAGCCCGGGTCCCCACAGCTCTTCTAGGAGGCATATCTAATAACCCAACGGATTAGTAAACAAGATATACTACTGTCTCAGCCATCCTCTAGTCAGTTACCTCTGATCTAGAATCAGTTCTGATTCAGTTTATCACATGCTGAAAGAAATCAAACACAAACAACATGTAATAGGAAAGCAATAATCATGCTAGCACATCATAAGCAAGGAAGAAGACTCGATCTACCCCGCTCATTCTATCCTATCTCAGTCTAAAGGAACTCTCTGCTCTGATACCACCTGTTGTGGGGACCCGGGCTCTAATTCTTTTTCTTGGGATTAAATGGATTGTTATTAAAAACGTGGGTCAAATTTTTGCTTTTTACAATAAATCAAATGTAACTAAACAAACATAATTCTTAGTTTAACTTACAATATAAACATGAAGTACAAGTCTTGTTCTTACAACTAGTGTTCAATACCATCTATAAACAAACGGTAGTACAAGTCTAACAAAAGAACCACTAGTCCTCTGCTGCGCCCGAGATCACCACGCTATCACGATCATCTCTGTCTCGACCCAGATCCTGCCCCACCTGTTGTTATGCACACATACAGACATAACAACAGCCGAAAAACCGGTGAGAACAAATCCCAGTATAAACATGTAACATGCATATAAACAATCAAACATGAAACATGCTGATATGAATGTCATTCATATAAAATCATACAATGTGAATCTAATCATGTCTAGACTCGACTCGACTAGAACTCTAGGGATCCCGTTGTGAATAAGACGTCACTGGCTGTCACCTACCCTACCAATCGAGGTGCTGTACGTCTTATTCCTAGACTTCGGCCTGATCTGTATCCGCGTCTACAATAGGGGCGGTGATCTTCCCCTAAGCTGAGATATCGCCGAACATCTAGTAGTCTGCCTGATCTCCAGACTGCCCTATCTTAATGCATGAATACAAAATCTGTAAACAAGCATAATGCAATGCTACACGATCTGTAAACAAAGCATAGCAAGATCTGCATACAAATTCTATAAACAAATCTATAACAATCATAATCATATCAAGGTATGAACAATAAAACAAGTATGTGATTTTGGTTGGGAAACTCAAATGTGATCTTATTTGAGTCGTGATTCCCCAAACAAAACATGTACTATACCTTTCGTCGTAGAATCGCTGTCACGATCGCCAATACGGATCTGAAATGGAAATTGTTGATATAAACTCTATCAATTCATAATCTAATCAACACATATCCAAGTCACTACGTGATCTCAAAACAATCTGACGGCATAACGACGTAATTCCCGATACCGGTCAATCAAATTCTCAACAGATATCAACATAGATTAATATCCAATCTCCAAAATCAATAATCGATCTCATAAATACATTATACTCTCCCAAATCTGCACATAACTCAAGTTATACAACTAAAATTCTATTACAATAGCATATGACATCCGTTTTTCAATCCGGTTTCGATTCTACAATCCTCAACTTAACAAGAACACATAATCTAGTGTAATTCATAATTTCCCCAATCCATATATTTCAAAACATGCTGGAATCAAAGAAAACTTACATAACCTTGCAGCTAATACGGAGAGGAGTTCGAAACCGAAGTCGGATCAAAGTTTGGATAGTTAAATCTTATACAATCGCAATGTAAAGTTGTTTAAGAAAGAAAGCTTTCCTCCTCAGCAACCTGCCGATTCTTCTGTTGAATGAGGACAATTCGTGCCACCTTATATATATATCTTGCATGCCTAACACACATGGCTCATCCTTTGCATTACACGTCTCGCGCATATGCGCGGCATTACTCGCGCATATGCGCCGAACCTACTGTCTCGGCAGATTTAGCACTCGCGCATATGCGCCACTAAACTCGCGCATATGCGCCAATGGTTCTGGACGCTCCGCGCATATGCGCCACTACTCTCGCGCATATGCGCCGAGGCTGCTGTACATGTCGCGCATATGCGCCACTCTTTCCGCGCATATGCGCCAATGCTACTGGAATTCTCATGCATATGCACGCATTCCTTCGCTCATATGCGCCATAGCTTCGGCCTTACTTATTCTTTTGACTATCTTTCACATCTTTATTATACATTTCCCTTTCTTTTCTAGTCCAATGAAATACATCTACAATCATCTTAATTATCAACGAATCCATCTGATTATGATAACTAAATCTTTGAGCCTTACACCAGCAGATTGTGAGAAGTGGCTTGAAGAAATAGAACTGTTATTTGAATTCCTAAATTTCACAGATGAGTGTAGAATTAGGCTTATTGAGAACCAATTGCATGAGACTGCCAGAAGATGGTGGTTACTCACCAAAAGAGCTTTAGAGCAGAGTCGTTCAGTGATTACGTGAAAGATTTTCAAGTTTGAGTTTTATCAAAGATTTTTCCCCGTGTCATATAGAGAGGACAGAAGTGCAGAATTTGCAAACCTGAGACAAGGTCAGATGAGTATTGATGAATACTTGGCACAGTTCTTCACCTTGTTACGTTTTGCCCCTCTTATGGCTAGAAATGATTATGCTATTTCTAGTCAGTTCATTCAAGGATTGAATCCAGAAATACGTACGTTGGTGAATGTGAAGCAATCAAGTAATTTTGCGGATACCTTGAATAGAGCTAAAAGAGCATAAACGGTTCTGATAGGACAACAGGGAGCATCGTATGTTCTTCCAGAACAGACTACATGTGGGGACCCGGACGCTAATCATCTTTGGGATTTAAATTATCAATTAAGATAAAACAGGGTCTAAAAATTTTTCGTTTTAAGATATAACTGCGGAAGGTAATGGAATCTAAATACTATACATGTCTGTATAAATACATTTCAGTATTACAGTACAACAAGCTAATTTCAGGTTCAACTACTAAAGTCCAGTAATAAAACCGAGTCTACTGTAAGTCCGGAATCACCACGCTACACTCGTCTTCTCTCATCATCATCTTGACCCTGATCCAGCCCCACCTGTTGTCATGCACACATACAAAACAAGACAACAGCCGGATAACTCCGGTGAGAAATAAATCCCAGTATAAAACATGGTAAACATGTATATACATAAAATAATTCATGAAACATGCTGTCACGAATAAAATCAAAACATTAGATTTCATAAGCTATGAAATCTAATCACAACAAGCATGTACTTCAAATCAGCTAAACATGCATATAAACAATCTAAATCATACAAACATGCTATCATAACTGAAAGTAATAATGATGGGTCCCATGATCTAGGAGCCACATCCATATGAGCATGCAGTCCTAATCGAATCATGTCTAGACTCGACTCAACTATAACTCTAGGGATCCCGGGGTGAATAAGACGTCACTTGGCTGTCACCTACCCAACCAATCGTGGTGCTGTACGTCTTATTCCTAGACTTCGGCCTGATCTGTATCCACATCTACAATAGGGGAGGTGATCTTCCCCTAAGCTGAGATATCGCCGAACGTCTAGAGTCTGCCTGATCTCCAGACTGTCCTATCTTAATGCATGAATAACAATTTATCATCATAACATAATCATATAAAACATAACAAGAGTATAGTATGTGATTTAGTGGGCAACTCAACGCGATCTCAATTGAGTTGTTCTTCCCGGATATCACATGAATTATACTTTTATCTTCCCCGTCTGAGGAAGAAGAAATCTCGAAGTCCAGTCTGTCCATCTTCAATCTGAAATGACAAGAATAAATACGCTGTATCAATGTGTAGCCCAAAACAAAATCTGTTCTGATCAATACCCAATTCAGTACAAAATCTGATCACATCAACAATATCACGAGATAACAGAAACCAATACTGAATCTGATCAATCTGTACCAACTGATGTTTAGACGGCATAACAATACAACCTGAATAACCCCGTCAGTTCTGAACATCACAATTACACTACCAGAATTCCTAATAAATCTCAGTACAATCTATAACTTCAGTATATGTACACTTCAACATGAATAACAGCATAATTCTGATAGCAATCTCAATCAATCAATTCTAAAATTCATAACATTTCCATAACCAATCTGTTTCTAAATCTGACTTCGATTCTACAATATCTACGGTAGTAAAAACACCATATCTGAATCATATTCAATTCTGACAATATCATAAATTCAAATCTTGTCTAAACGTAACAAAACTTACGTCCAGTTGTAGCCTGCGTTGCTAGAAATACGATACCGAAGTCGGATTTCAATTCGGATAGACGGTTTACTCGCAAATCAATTTCGAAGAAAAAGAACAAAGCTTTCCTCCTAAACCATCGATTTCCTTTGCTTATTCTGAATAAGAGACGCTTGTTATATGTATATATATATACTCCATGCATGCACAAAACGTGGCACATTCCTTTGTGTTGCACGTCGCTCGCTCGGGCGGACAAAAGTTGCCGCCCGGGCGAGTAATTCTCGGCCTCGCCCATTCCAGCAGCCTCGCTCGGGCGGTCAAAAACATCCGCCCGGGCGAGTAATTCTCGGCCCTCTTCTCCTAGGCACTCTCGCTCGGGCGATCAAAAACGTCCGCCCGGGCGAGTCACTTTCGCCCAAATTGTCTAATTTCATATACTTGCTCAAATCTTATCTCGAACTGGCCCGGCTATAATTACATCAATTCATAATCAGTAAATCATATCAGATTACAATAATTAAATTCTCGGGCATTACATTTCTCCCCCTCTTAGAACTGAGTTCGTCCTCGAACTCACCAATCATCAACCCAAATCTATCAGAAGAACTGTAGAACAGAGTTTAACATCCAACTCATTTCACTAGCCGAATCAATCCCATATTACTGGCTATACAACACCTGTATACGCCAATTGCAATTTATAACAAAGCAATACCACCTGTAGTTGCTATTCCATCTTCTTATCCCAATCAAGGACCTATGCCATCTTCGGTTTCAAATACCAATCGTCATCATCCGACATTGGTTTCCTACATTTATCCATTCTGAATTATCTTGATAACTAGTGCTAACATTCAGCACTAGAGTTCTACTAATATCTTTCAATATCTGAACAAGACACTCCGACTACCTGTCAATTTGTGAACAATCTGCCAGAGAGAGCTTATGATATAGTCTACCACAAGTACACACTTAATCGTAATCATAGTCTGATATACTTTATTCGAAATCATCCTTCTAGTCAATCTGACTATATCTTTGACAGGGATCTCTGTCACTTAGTTCTGTTTGTACATCATCTTTACAAACTACTAGATATAGATTGAACAATCTATCAATCACGATCAGACCATATCCCAATCTGAAGAAAATGGCGGTAATTTCATTACATCAGTCCTAGAAATGTACTTCCATTTCGATTCAGGATTATACTAAGTCGGTAATCATCTTCTGATTCCTAGCTTTCTGGCTTCTTTTGTTAGCGATCCAGACATATCAGTACCATTTTTTTACCAACCTTTCGGTACAAATTCGGTTATAACTGATCAAATCTGTCTATACCAACACTATTTGTTCGAGTATCATACATTCTGAAATATCTGAATGAAAACTGAATCCCCTGCGGTGCATTTCTGACACTACTTGTGACTTCAGATTCGAACTATCCGGTATAAACAATCAGTTAATAATATAAAATAATGAAGAAATACCTACCTGACATTTGGCTCTGACTACCCATATCAAAAGCTATAAATAATTCTGAAACATTCTGACATCACACAACAGAAGTAGTCTGTCTGATACAAACACAAAGTCACATATCTGTTACTGTAAACAATACTCTGCTCTGATTTCAACTGTTTACAATAAACTGTATTACACTGATTCACAATAACGGTAATATCACATCGAATTCTGAATAGAAAGAACTTATACAGATCTAGTGAGTTAAAAAAAACTCATAACATAATAAATTCTGGCTGGCTGACCAAATCTTCATACTGCCCAGATCAACTGCTATATCTTATCTGCAAATAGAATATACTCCCAACCAATATAAAATGTCTCAAATACTGATTTAGAACAATAACAATACTCAGCAGATATACAGAAATACGAGAATAAGAAAATCAGAAGAAGACAATCTGCTCAAACCAGCTAATAAAATTTTGACATCTTTGACATTCTGCTAATTTTGATATTCCTGATACCGCATAATCTGAATATAAACCTGTATCCATAACTGCATTCGGATCCCTACCTGACCCATTGCTGTATACAATAATCACAGTTCTCAGAATATTTAACCCAGTCTTCAAATATTCAATATAAACAATCAAATGCTGTGGATATATCCCGGAATCATAGATATAACAAGCATAATTCTTCAAAATACCCCTGAACACATAATCTGTCAATCTAGAAACAGAACTAAAATGTCTTCAAGAGAAATACACAATCAACTGGATTCCTTAGCCCATACTTTAATCTGTCAATTCTTTCACTTCTTTCTGATAGAGAACCCATCTGACATCTTATCTAAGAAAACACCAGTCAATTATGATATTACTATCAAATTTTAGGCTCGATTTCAGTGGATCTACTGAATACATAAGGATGCCATCTGTTCCTTTCTGTAATAATCGAGTCCTAAACCCTACAATTTTCTAAGGACTTCTGGATCTAAAATCCTCATTTATCAACTAGATCTGGTCTTAATCTTACTAGTTCTGGAACACATGCTACGATATTTCAGTACTTGTTCAGCATTACATATCAATACTGAGATCGAAATCATATAACACAAGTACATCATAATCTAGCCCAATCCCGGTTTCATTCTACTGTAGTATATAACATGTCACAGAAATCTCTGATATCAACATATTCCTCCAAACAGTCAGGAATCAATACTACAGCACAAACAGACCCCATAAATATAGCATATCACCATGCTACTCAATCACAGATACTCATGAAGAATGCATTAGTATATATCAATACATCTGCAATATAATCATAAAGAATAGTACCTGTTGCAGTTTCTGGGTTTGTTTCTCACGCATTGCCACCCGATGGTCCTGCTCCCCAGAATCTTTGGGAACCCTTCTGAGGACACACTCTAGCAAAATGCCCATGTTGTCCGCAGAGATTGCATCTACCAGTCACTCCCTGGCATTGTTCGGTGGGATGTCTCCCTCCACACCTAGCGCAATAAACTCCAGTATAACTCGGACTGGAGCCACTGGAACTGGAGGAACCACTGCCTAACTTCTTGAACTGTTTCTTCCGAGCTTTCAGCAACTCTTGCTTTCCACTCGTGCTGCCACGTTCCAATCTCGAAGGGGATTGTGGTGTCTGGGGTTGCTTCACACACAACCTCGTTAATTGTCGAATCAGACTCTCTTCTGCTCTCTTTGCTTTACTCAAGACATCAGCAAAGTGATAGGGTCGTTGTAGATTCATGAATGCAACTATCTCCGAATTCAATCCTCTAATGAATTGATTCACTACAGCTTCATCATCCCTAGCCATATGAGGAGCAAAACGCAACAAAGTAGAGAATTTAGCAGCATAATCATCAATATTCAATTGACCTTGACTTAAATTCTCAAATTCTGCTTTCTTGTCTTCTCGGTATGAGGCGGAGAAAAATCTTTGATAGAATTCAGTCTTGAAGACTTCCCACGTGATCACAGTACCACGTAGTGCTAATACTCTTTTGATTGTAATCCACCAACTTCTGGCAGCCTCTTGTAATTGGTGAAATACCAATTTAACTCTTTGGTCATCTGTACAATCCAATAGATCAAACAATATCTCTATGTTCTCAACCCAGTGCTGACACGTTTCAGGCGTCTCTGTACCACTCAGAATCGGCGGCTGAAATAACTGAAATTCTGCCAACTTAGTTTCCATCGGAGTCGCTGACACATCTATCTGCGGTTCTGGTATATATGGCGGATCATACGAAGTACTGCCTGTTTCCAAAATCCTTCGGGAAGGTACATCTGATTACCACACACATTAGTAACCCAATACTACAAATCTGTGCCAATCTTTTCTGATCATGATCATCTTACTGCTGATCATGAATCCGATCTGATTCATATTTAAAAATACATAATACCAATTTAAATCAAATAGTCAGGTAGCCATGTATCTTAAAGCAGTAACACATAGTCTCATGCTAGCACACAATGTCAATCAACCTGAAAATCAATCTCATGCTAGCACAGACATGCAAGGAAAGAAAATTCATCTACCCCGCTCATTCTCTTCTATCTTAATCTAAGTCAGTCTAAAAGATCTATCAGTTCTTACTATCTCAATCTAAAGGATCTATCTCTAAAAGATCTATCGCTAAAGGAACTATCAGCTCTGAAAGAACTATCCTCGCTCTGATACCACCTGTTGTGGGGACCCGGACGCTAATCATCTTTGAGATTTAAATTATCAATTAAGATAAAACAGGGTCTAAAAATTTTTCGTTTTAAGATATAACTGCGGAAGGTAATGGAATCTAAATACTATACATGTCTGTATAAATACATTTCAGTATTACAGTACAACAAGCTAATTTCAGGTTCAACTACTAAAGTCCAGTAATAAAACCGAGTCTACTGTAAGTCCGGAATCACCACGCTACACTCGTCTTCTCTCATCATCATCTTGACCCTGATCCAGCCCCACCTGTTGTCATGCACACATACAAAACAAGACAACAGCCGGATAACTCCGGTGAGAAATAAATCCCAGTATAAAACATGGTAAACATGTATATACATAAAATAATTCATGAAACATGCTGTCACGAATAAAATCAAAACATTAGATTTCATAAGCTATGAAATCTAATCATAACAAGCATGTATTTCAAATCAGCTAAACATGCATATAAACAATCTAAATCATACAAACATGCTATCATAACTGAAAGTAATAATGATGGGTCCCATGATCTAGGAGCCACATCCATATGAGCATGCAGTCCTAATCAAATCATGTCTAGACTCGACTCAACTATAACTCTAGGGATCCCGGGGTGAATAAGACGTCACTGGCTGTCACCTACCCAACCAATCGTGGTGCTGTACGTCTTATTCCTAGACTTCGGCCTGATCTGTATCCACATCTACAATAGGGGAGGTGATCTTCCCCTAAGCTGAGATATCGCCGAACGTCTAGAGTCTGCCTGATCTCCAGACTGTCCTATCTTAATGCATGAATAACAATTTATCATCATAACATAATCATATAAAACATAACAAGAGTATAGTATGTGATTTAGTGGGCAACTCAACGCGATCTCAATTGAGTTGTTCTTCCCGGATATCACATGAATTATACCTTTATCTTCCCCGTCTGAGGAAGACGAAATCTCGAAGTCCAGTCTGTCCATCTTCAATCTGAAATGACAAGAATAAATACGCTGTATCAATGTGTAGCCCAAAACAAAATCTGTTCTGATCAATACCCAATTCAGTACAAAATCTGATCACATCAACAATATCACGAGATAACAGAAACCAATACTGAATCTGATCAATCTGTACCAACTGATGTTTAGACGGCATAACAATACAACCTGAATAACCCCGTCAGTTCTGAACATCACAATTACACTACCAGAATTCCTAATAAATCTCAGTACAATCTATAACTTCAGTATCTGTACACTTCAACATGAATAACAGCATAATTCTGATAGCAATCTCAATCAAATCAATTCTAAAATTCATAACAATTCCATAACCAATCTGTTTCTAAATCTGACTTCGATTCTACAATATCTACGGTAGTAAAAACACCATATCTGAATCATATTCAATTCTGACAATATCATAAATTCAAATCTTGTCTAAACGTAACAAAACTTACGTCCAGTTGTAGCCTGCGTTGCTAGAAATACGATACCGAAGTCGGATTTCAATTCGGATAGACGGTTTACTCGCAAATCAATTTCGAAGAAAAAGAACAAAGCTTTCCTCCTAAACCATCGATTTCCTTTGCTTATTCTGAATAAGAGACGCTTGTTATATGTATATATATATACTCCATGCATGCACAAAACGTGGCACATTCCTTTGTGTTGCACGTCGCTCGCTCGGGCGGACAAAAGTTGCCGCCCGGGCGAGTCATTCTCGGCCTCGCCCATTCCAGCAGCCTCGCTCGGGCGGTCAAAAACATCCGCCCGGGCGAGTAATTCTCGGCCCTCTTCTCCTAGGCACTCTTGCTCGGGCGATCAAAAACGTCCGCCCGGGCGAGTCACTTTCGCCCAAATTGTCTAATTTCATATACTTGCTCAAATCTTATCTCGAACTGGCCCGGCTATAATTACATCAATTCATAATCAGTAAATCATATCAGATTACAATAATTAAATTCTCGGGCATTACACTACACCACAACTGCCTTCCAGAATAGAGATTGGCAGTCGTAGTGGTAAGGAAAAAGAACCATTGAGAATTCAAAAGAAACAGTTCAAGAAGTTAGGAAGTGATTCCTCTAGTTCTAGCAGTCCTGGTCCGAGCTATACCAGAGTGTATTGCAGGACTTGTGGAGGGAGACACTCCACAGAACAATGTCAGGGAGTGCTTGGGAAGTGCAATATCTGTAAGCAGACGGGACACTTTGCTAAAGTTTATCCTCAGAAACATTTTCGAAGATCTTAAAGAGTAAAGTCATTGGTGGTAATGACAGAAGAACAGACCCAGAATTTACAACAGGTACTACTCTTTTATGATATATTGCATACGCATTGATGGGTAATAATGCATTCTTCATGAGTATCTGTGATTGAGTAGCATGGTGATATGCTATATTTGTGGGGTCTGTGTATACTGTAGTATTGATTCCTTGGTTGTTGAGAAATATGTTGATATCAGAGATCTCTGTGACATGTTATATACTACAGTGATATGAACCCGGGATTGGGTTAGATTATGATATACTTGTGTTATATGATTTCGATTTCATTATTGACATGTGATGCTAAACAAGTACAGAAATATCGTAGAATGTGTTCCAGAAATGGTAAGATTAAGATCAGAGTTAGTTGAGAAATGAGGATTCTAGATCCAGAATTCCTTAGATCATTGTACTGTTGACTCGATTGTTACAGAAAGGAACAGATGGTATCCTTATGTACTCAGTAGATGTACTGACATCGAGCTTAACATTGGCAGATTTGCCAGTGATATACGTGTTGGCAGATGTTTGCCTAGATAAGATTTTAGATATGCTTTATATCAGACAGATAGATTTCAGAATTGAATTCAGATCAGATACTGATTGTTGTTTTAGAATTCAGTACAGAATGATATTAAATGTACAGAATGGTACAGAATGAATTGAAAGATCAGTAGAAGAATATCGACCAGGAGTTACATCCGATTTTGTGTGGCTCTTTAGCATGTTTAGAATATTCAGAGATGTTCTGACGATTTTATGCTTATTATCTCTAGATATTTGATATGTTAACAACATCTGATTGATTAAATGGAATAGTTGAAGATTTTATTGAATATTCTGAGAACTGTGATGATTGTATATAGAAATTATTCAGATAAGAATCATAATTGAAACAGATTGTATTCAGAATATGTGACATCTGCAGTTTGTATACCAATTCATTTGCACAGTTGAGACAGAAATCAGTGACTGTAAACGACACAGGTAACAGATATATCAGAATTAGCAGAGATGTCAGAAAGTCAGAAATGCTGAGTTTTACAGATTTTCTTATTCTCTTATTCTCTGATTATGTTGTATCTGCTTGCGTGTTGTGATTACTCTAAATCAGTATTTGAGACATCTTATATTGTTTGGGAGCATATTCTATTTGCAGATGAGATATGGCAGATGATTTGGGTACTGTGAAGATTGATCAGTAGTCAGAATTATCAGTATTGCCAGAAATCGTTATTTTATGAGTTTTCTTAAACTCACTAGATCTGTATAGGCTGTTTTTATCTCGAAGCTGATTGATATTACTGTAGTTGCATGTATGTTTGATACAGAATATTGTAAACAGTTGAGAGTTGCAACAGTTCAGAAATGTTATCAGAATGCTCAGAATTGTATTTCGATAATCAGAACAGAGTTTCGATTAGAGCAACCGATATGTGATTTGTGTTTGTATAAGATTTATTACCTTGTGATATCAGAATGTTTCAGACTTGTATAACAGAACTGATATTTATAATCAGAGCCGAATACCAGGTAGGTATTTTTTTTCTTTATCTTATATTATTACTGATTGTTTATACCGAATAGTTCGAATCAGATATCACAAATGGTGTCAGACATGCACAGTGATGGATTCAGTTTTCATTCGGATAACAGATAGTTGTGATATAAACCGATTAGATCAGTGATGGCAGAAATTGTACAGAAATGTTAGCAGAAATTGTACTGATAGGTCTGAATTGCTAACAGAAGAAGACAGAAAGATAGAAATCAGAAGATTTGTTACAGAATATGTATATTTCGGAATAGAAATGGGAGTACATTTCTATGATTTTCGTAATGACATTACAGCCATTTTCTTTAGATTTTGATATGATATGATTATGATTGACAGATTTCTCAATCTATATCTATCAGTTTGTACCCGATTTCGTACAAACAGAATTAGATGACATAGATCAATGTAAAAGAAATAATCAGATGAATTAGAATATTGAATTAGATGATATCAGATTGTGACTTTGATGGAGTGGTACTTGTGATAGACTATATCATGAGCTCTCTTTTAGATGGCTTTACAGATTGACAGACTGTCAGAATGTATTATCCAGATATTAAAAGATTTTGGTATAGGTTTAGTGCTGAATGTTAGCACTAGTTGTTATGACTTATTGTCACTGTAGGAATTACTGTATAACAATAGCTATTAAGACCGTTCAGAATAGACAGATTTAAGAAACCAACGTCGGAGGATGACGATTGGTAGTTGAAGCTAAAGATTGTATGTATCTTTGCTCGAGATAAACAGATTTGATAACAGCTGATGGTCCTGATAGGTGATGAGCTGTAGATTGGTTTATACGGATGTTGTATAACCAGTAATGCGAGATTGATTCTGTAAGAAGAACTGGAGAAGAAGTATTATGACATTATACTTCGTGAATTCTTATTCCAGACTGGAATCAGAGATTTGAGTTTCTGAGTTAAACTCTATGTACATATCTTCTGATATATCTGAATTGATTACTTGCGAGTTCGAGGACGAACTCAGATCTAAGAGGGGGAGAAATGTAAGGCCCGAGATAATAAAGATGATATTATTTTAATCCGAGAGTATGTAATTGGAAACTTTTGGAGTGTTGATTTATATTCCAAGATGTTTGCAATTATTTAGGATTGAAATGGAATTATTTAGGATTGAATTGAATTAAAAAGATTGAGCGGGGGCCAATTTGCAATTAGTGAAAAATTGAGGGACTAAAGTGTAATTAATGTATTTTGCATGGGACACTTGGCTTGATTCACCTCTTGAACGTGGCCATGCAATTGATTGATTCACCTCTTCAACGTGGCCATGCAATTGATATATATATATATATATATATATATATATATATATATATATATATATATATATATATATATATATATATATATATATATATATATATATATATATATAAACATCATTTCCTCGACAATTTCAAGGCAAAACCGAGAAAAGCTTCATGAAATTCTCAAAACTTGGTTTTGGTGCGAAAATTGTGATTTTGGTTAATTCGGTTATCAGATTTTAATTCCGGACACAGTACTGTACTCCTCTCGTTGAGAGCTACAACTGGACGTAAGTTTTATGGAGTTCTGTTATCATTTGAAATTATTGTATTGGAGAAATTGTTATTTGATTATTATTATGTATTCTGGGAATACTAGACATCGTAAAATCGAAACCGGATTGAAGAACAGACTGATTATGGAATTGTTATGATTTTATGATTATACCGATTGAAAATGGGACAGATTTGAATTATGAATTGATTATGGATTATATCAGATATGGGTTATGATTTGTAATTAATATCTGGTAAGGTTGTATTGACGAGAATATTCAGATTGTTCCGTTAAATCGTTGATTTGAATTAAATCCAGATTAATCAGATTCAGAGTTGAATTGAGAATGGAATATTGATTCTCGATATATCGTTTCAAATTTACAGAGACAGTCTTGAGTTCAGAACTGATATTGATATTGTGCCTGTTTTATATTGTCATTATCAGATTGATATGGACAGATTGGAATACCAGACTTCGTCTTCGTCAGACCTGGAAGACAAAGGTATAATTCATGTGATATTCGGGAAGAAACAACTCAATTGAGATCACCATTTGAGTTGCCCAATAAATCACATACTATATCCTTGTTTATAAATTTGTTTATAGAACTTGTATGCAAATCTTGATATGCCTATTTACAGATCATGTTGCATTGCATTAAGATGATTATGCTTGTTTACAGATTGTGTATTCATGCATTAAGATAGGAAAGTCTGCGAGATCATCCAGACTTCTAGATGTTCGGCGATATCACAGCTTAGGGGAAGATCACCGCCCCTATTGTAGACGCGGATACAGATCAGGCCGAAGTCTAGGAATAAGACGTACAGCACCTCGATTGGGAGGGTAGGTGACAGACAGTGACGTCTTATTCACACCGGGATCCCTAGAGTTATAGATCGAGTCAAGTCTAGACATGATTTGATTAGAACTGCATGCTTATATGGATGTGGCTCCTAGATCATGGGACCCATCATTACTGCTTTCAGTTGGGTTAGCATGTTTTATGATTAAGATTGTTTATATGCATGTTTATCTGATTTGGGTTGCATGCTTATTTGATTAATTTCATAGCTTATGAAATAGATTGTTTTTATACGTGATAGCATGTTTTATAAATTAGTTTGTTTATATACATGCTTACCATGTTTTATACTGGGATTTATTCTCACCGGAGTTATCCGGCTGTTGTCTTGTTTTGTATGTGTGTATGACAACAGGTGGGGCTGGATCAGGGTCGAGATAACGATGAGAGAAGACGAGTTAGCGTGGTGATTCCGGACTTGTAGCAGACTTGATTTATTACTTGAATTTATTAATTGAACCTTAGACTTAGGTTGTACAGTATTGTACTTTTCTACTGAACTGTAGTTTTTATACAGAGATGTATATTGTTTAGATTCCACTACCTTCCGCAGTTACATTTTTAAAAAAAGAAAAATTTTTAGACCCTGTTTTATCTTAATTGATAATCAAATCCCAAAGATGATTAATAAGATAGATCAGCGTCCGGGTCCCCACATAAAGAATTTAACATCGCGACCAAAAACAATAGTCCTAGGCATGCCATGCAACCTAACGACTTCGCTAAAGAACAAATCCGCAATGTTTGAAGCATCATCGGACAAGCTATAAAATGTGCCATTTCAGAGAATCTATCCACAACAACAAAAATAGAATCCCTCCCCTTCTTAGTCCTAGGCAACCCCAAAATAAAGTCCATAGAAATGTCAATCCAAGTTCTTTTTAAGAATTGCAGGCAAAAGTGTTCCCAAAGTTCTATTGACAACTTCAGTTTGTCCATCCGTTTCAGGATGACAAGTAGTAGAAAACAACAATTTTGTGCCAAGTTTAGCCCATAAAGTCTTCCAAAAGTAACTCAAGAATTTAACATCGCGACCAGAAACAATAGTCCAAGGCATGCCATGCAACCTAGCGACTTCTCTAAAGAACAAATCCGCAATGTTTGAAGCATCATCGGATTTTATGACAAGCTATCAAAAGTGCCATCTTAGAGAATCTATCCACAACAACAAAAATAGAATCCCTCCCCTTCTTAATCCTAGGCAATCCCAAAATAAAGTCCATAGAAATGTCAATCCAAGGTCTTTTTAAGAATAGCACGCAAAAGTGTTCCCAAAGTTTTATTGACAACTTCAGTTTGTCCATCCGTTTGAGGATGACAAGTAGTAGAAAACAACAATTTTGTGCCATGTTTATCCCCTAAAGTCTTCCAAAAGTAACTCAAGAATTTAACATCGCGACCAGAAACAATAGTCCTTGGCATGCCATGCAACCTAACGACTTCTCTAAAAAACTAATCCGCAATGTTTGAAGCATCATCGGACAAGCTATAAAATGTGTCATTTTAAAGAATCTATCCACAACAAAAAAAATAGAATCCCTCCCCTTCTTAGTCCTAGGCAACCCCAAAATAAAGTTCATAGAAATGTCAATCCAAGTTCTTTTCAAGAATAGCACGCAAAAGTGTTTCCAAATTTCTATTGACAACTTCAGTTTGTCCATCTGTTTGAGGATGACAAGTAGCAGAAAACAACAATTTTGTGCCAAGTTTAGCCCATAAAGTCTTCCAAAAGTAACTCAAGAATTTAACATCGCGACCAGAAACAATAGTCATAGGCATGCCATACAACCTAACGACTTATCTAAAGAACAAATCAGCAATGTTTGAAGCATCATCGGTTTTATGACAAGCTATAAAATGTGCCATCTTAGAAAATCAATCCACAACAACAAAAATACAATCCCTCCCCTTCTTAGTCCTAGGCAACCCCAAAATAAAGTCCATAGAAATGTCAATCCAAGTTCTTTTTAAGAATAGCTCGCAAAAGTGTTCCCAAAGTTCTATTGACAACTTTACTTTGTCCATCCGTTTGAGGATGACAAGTAGTAGAAAATAACAATTTTGTGCCAAGTTTAGCCCATAAAGTTTTCCAAAAGTAACTCAAGAATTTAACATCGCGACCAGAAACAATAGTCCTTGGCATGCAATGCAACCTAAAGAACAAATCCGCAATGTTTGAAGCATCATCGGTTTTATGAAAAGCTATAAAATGTGCCATCTTAGAGAATCAATCCACAACAACAAAAATACTATCCCTCCCCTTCTTAGTCCTAGGCAACCCCAAAATAAAGTCCATAGAAATGTCAATCCAAGTTCTTTTTAAGAATAGCACGCAAAAGTGTTCCCAATGTTCTATTGACAAACTCAGTTTGTCCATCCGTTTGAGGATGACAAGTAGTAGAAAACAACAATTTTGTGCCAAATTTAGCCCACAAAGTCTTCCAAAAGTAACTCAAGAATTTAACATCGCGACCAGAAACAATAGTCCTTGGCATGCCATGCAACCTAACGACTTCTCTAAAGAACTAATCCGCAATGTTTGAAGCATCATCGGACAAGCTATAAAATGTGTCATTTTAGAGAATCTATCCACAACAAAAAAAATAGAATCCCTCCCCTTCTTAGTCCTAGGCAACCCCAAAATAAAGTCTATAGAAATGTCAATCCAAGTTCTTTTTAAAAATAGCACGCAAAAGTGTTTCCAAAATTCTATTGACAACTTCAGTTTGTCCATTCGTTTGAGGATGACAAGTAGTTGAAAACAACAATTTTGTGCCAAGTTTAGCCCATAAAGTCTTCCAAAAGTAACTCAAGAATTTAACATCGCGACCAGAAACAATAGTCCTAGGCATGCCATGCAACCTAACGACTTCTCTAAAGAACAAATCAGCAATGTTTGAAGCATCATCGGTTTTATGACAAGCTATAAAATGTGCCATCTTAGAGAATCAATCCACAACAACAAAAATACAATCCCTCCCCTTCTTAGTCCTAGGCAACTCCAAAATAAAGTCCATAGAAATGTCAATCCAAGTTCTTTTTAAGAATAGCACGCAAAAGTGTTCCCAAAGGTCTATTGACAACTTCAGTTTGTCCATCCGTTTGAGGATGACAAGTAGTAGAAAAAAACAATTTTGTGCCAAGTTTAGCCCATAAAGTCTTCCAAAAGTAACTCTAGAATTTAACATCGCGACCAGAAACAATAGTCCTAGGCATGCCATGCAACCTAACGACTTCTCTAAAGAACAAATCCGCAATGTTTGAAGCATCATCGGTTTTATGACAAGCTATAAAATGTGCCATCTTAGAGAATCAATCCACAACAACAAAAATAGAATCCCTCCCCTTCTTAGTCCTAGGCAACCCCAAAATAAAGTACATAGAAATGTCAATCCAAGTTCTTTTTAAGAATAGCACGCAAAAGTGTTCCCAAAGTTCTATTGACAACTTCAGTTTGTCCATCCGTTTGAGAATGACAAGTAGTAGAAAACAACAATTTTGTGCCAAGTTTAGCCCATAAAGTCTTCCAAAAGTAACTCAAGAATTTAACTTCGCGACCAGAAACAATAATCCTAGGCATGCCATGCAACCTAACGACTTCTCTAAAGAACAAATCCGCAATGTTTGAAGCATCATCGGTTTTATGACAAGCTATAAAATGTGCCATCTTAGAGAATCAATCCACAACAACAAAAATAGAATCCCTCCCCTTCTTAGTCCTAGGCAACCCCAAAATAAAGTCCATAGAAATGTCAATCCAAGTTCTTTTTAAGAATAGCACGCAAAAGTGTTCCAAAGTTCTATTGACAACTTCAGTTTGTCCATCCGTTTGAGGATGACAAGTAGTAGAAAACAACAATTTTGTGCCAAGTTTAGCCCATAAAGTATTCCAAAAGTAACTAAAGAATTTAACATCGCGACCAAAAACAATAGTCTTAGGCATGCCATGCAACCTAACGACTTCGCTAAAGAACAAATCCGCAATGTTTGAAGCATCATCGGACAAGCTATAAAATGTGCCATTTCAAAGAATCTATCCACAACAACAAAAATAGAATCCCTCCCCTTCTTAATCCTAGGCAACCCCAAAATAAAGTCCATAGAAATGTCAATCCAAGTTCTTTTTAAAAATAGCAGGCAAAAGTGTTCCCAAAGTTCTATTGACAACTTCAGTTTGTCCATCCGTTTGAGGATGACAAGTAGTAGAAAACAACAATTTTGTGCCAAGTTTAGCCCATAAAGTCTTCCAAAAGTAACTCAAGAATTTAACATCGCGACCAGAAACAATAGTCCTAGGCATGCCATGCAACCTAGCGACTTCTCTAAAGAACAAATCCGCAATGTTTGAAGCATCATCGGATTTTATGACAAGCTATAAAATGTGCCATCTTAGAGAATCTATCCACAACAACAAAAATACAATCCCTCCCCTTCTTAGTCCTAGGCAACCCCAAAATAAAGTCCATAGAAATGTCAATCCAAGTTCTTTTCAAGAATAGCACGCAAAAGTGTTTCCAAAGTTCTATTGACAACTTCAGTTTGTCCATCCGTTTGAGGATGACAAGTAGCAGAAAACAACAATTTTGTGCCAAGTTTTGCCCATAAAGTCTTCCAAAAGTAACTCAAGAATTTAACATCGCGACCAGAAACAATAGTCCTAGGCATGCCATGCAACCTAACGACTTCTCTAAAGAACAAATCCGCAATGTTTGAAGCATCATCGGACAAGCTATCAAATGTGCCATTTTAAAGAATCTATCTACAACAACAAAAATAGAATCCCTCCCCTTCTTAGTCCTAGGCAATCCCAAAATAAAGTCCATAGAAATTTCAATCCAAGGTCTTTTTAAGAATAGCACGCAAAAGTGTTCCCAAAGTTTTATTGACAACTTCAACTTGTCCATCCGTTTGAGGATGACAAGTAGTAGAAAACAACAATTTTGTGCCAAGTTTAGCCCATAAAGTCTTCCAAAAGTAAATCAAGAATTTAACATCGCAACCAGAAACAATAGTCTTGGCATGCCATGCAACCTAACGACTTCTCTAAAGAACTAATCCGCAATGTTTGAAGCATCATCGGACAAGCTATAAAATGTGTCATTTTAGAGAATCTATCCACAACAAAAAAAAATAGAATCCCTCCCCTTCTTAGTCTTAGGCAACCCCAAAATAAAGTCCATAGAAATGTCAATCCAAGTTCTTTTTAAGAATAGCACGCAAAAGTGTTTCCAAAGTTCTATTGACAACTTCAGTTTGTCCATCCGTTTGAGGATGACAAGTAGTAGAAAACAACAATTTTGTGCCAAGTTTAGCCCATAAAGTCTTCCAAAAGTAACTCAAGAATTTAACATCGCGACTAGAAACAATAGTCCTAGGCATGCCATGCAACCTAACGACTTCTCTAAAGAACAAATCCGCAATGTTTGAAGCATCATCGGACAAGATATCAAATGTGCCATTTTAGAGAATCTATCCACAACATCAAAAATAGAATTCCTCCCCTTCTTAGTCCTAGGCAATCCCAAAATAAAGTCCATAGAAATGTCAATCCAAGGTCTTTTTAAGAATAGCACGCAAAAGTGTTCCCAAAGTTTTATTGACTACTTCAGTTTGTCCATCCGTTTGAGGATGACAAGTAGTAGAAAACAACAATTTTGTGCCAAGTTTATCCCCTAAAGTCTTCCAAAAGTAACTCAAGAATTTAACATCGCGACCAGAAACAATAGTCCTTGGCATGCCATGCAACCTAACGACTTCTCTAAAAAACTAATCCGCAATGTTTGAAGCATCATCGGACAAGCTATAAAATGTGTCATTTTAAAGAATCTATCCACAACAAAAAAATAGAATCCCTCCCCTTCTTAGTCCTAGGCAAC
The DNA here is from genome assembly GCF_022965805.1 of Primulina eburnea. Lineage (NCBI taxonomy): Eukaryota > Viridiplantae > Streptophyta > Magnoliopsida > Lamiales > Gesneriaceae > Primulina > Primulina eburnea. Next base: position 137,423 of record NW_027331268.1, read on the forward strand.
CCCAAAATAAAGTTCATAGAAATGTCAATCCAAGTTCTTTTCAAGAATAGCACGCAAAAGTGTTTCCAAAGTTCTATTGACAACTTCAGTTTGTCCATCTGTTTGAGGATGACAAGTAGTAGAAAACAACAATTTTGTGCCAAGTTTAGCCCATAAAGTCTTCCAAAAGTAACTCAAGAATTTAACATCGCGACCAGAAACAATAGTCCTAGGCATGCCATGCAACCTAACGACTTCTCTAAAGAACAAATCAGCAATGTTTGAAGCATCATCGGTTTTATGACAAGCTATAAAATGTGCCATCTTAGAGAATCAATCCACAACAACAAAAATACAATCCCTCCCCTTCTTAGTCCTAGGCAACCCCAAAATAAAGTCCATAGAAATGTCAATCCAAGTTCTTTTTAAGAATAGCACGCAAAAGTGTTCCCAAAGTTCTATTGACAACTTCAGTTTGTCCATCCGTTTGAGGATGACTAGTAGTAGAAAACAACAATTTTGTGCCAAGTTTAGCCCATAAAGTCTTCCAAAAGTAACTCAAGAATTTAACATCGCGACCAGAAACAATAGTCCTAGGCATGCCATGCAACCTAACGACTTCTCTAAAGAACAAATCCGCAATGTTTGAAGCATCATCGGTTTTATGACAAGCTATAAAATGTGCCATCTTAGAGAATCAATCCACAACAACAAAAATAGAATCCCTCCCCTTCTTAGTCCTAGGCAACCCCAAAATAAAGTACATAGAAATGTCAATCCAAGTTCTTTTTAAGAATAGCACGCAAAAGTGTTCCCAAAGTTCTATTGACAACTTCAGTTTGTCCATCCGTTTGAGAATGACAAGTAGTAGAAAACAACAATTTTGTGCCAAGTTTAGCCCATAAAGTCTTCCAAAAGTAACTCAAGAATTTAACATCGCGACCAGAAACAATAGTCCTAGGCATGCCATGCAACCTAACGACTTCTCTAAAGAACAAATCCGCAATGTTTGAAGCATCATCGGACAAGCTATCAAATGTGCCATTTTAGAGAATCTATCCACAACAACAAAAATAGAATCCCTCCCCTTCTTAGTCCTAGGCAATCCCAAAATAAAGTCCATAGAAATGTCAATCCAAGGTCTTTTTAAGAATAGCACGCAAAAGTGTTCCAAAGTTTTATTGACAACTTCAGTTTGTCCATCCGTTTGAGGATGACAAGTAGTAGAAAACAACAATTTTGTGCCAAGTTTAGCCCATAAAGTCTTCCAAAAGTAACTCAAGAATTTAACATCGCGACCAGAAACAATAGTCCTTAGGCATGCCATGCAACCTAACGACTTCTCTAAAGAACTAATCCGCAATGTTTGAAGCATCATCGGACAAGCTATAAAATGTGCCATTTCAGAGAATCTATCCACAACAACAAAAATAGAATCCCTCCCCTTCTTAGTCCTAGGCAACCCCAAAATAAAGTCCATAGAAATGTCAATCCAAGTTCTTTTTAAGAATAGCAGGCAAAAGTGTTCCCAAAGTTCTATTGACAACTTCAGTTTGTCCATCCGTTTGAGGATGACAAGTAGTAGAAAACAACAATTTTGTGCCAAGTTTAGCCCATAAAGTCTTCCAAAAGTAACTCAAGAATTTAACATCGCGACCAGAAACAATAGTCCTAGGCATGCCATGCAACCTAGCGACTTCTCTAAAGAACAAATCCGCAATGTTCGAAGCATCATCGGATTTTATGACAAGCTATAAAATGTGCCATCTTAGAGAATCTATCCACAACAACAAAAATACAATCCCTCCCCTTCTTAGTCCTAGGCAACCCCAAAATAAAGTCCATAGAAATGTCAATCCAAGTTCTTTTTAAGAATAGCACGCAAAAGTGTTCCCAAAGTTCTATTGACAACTTCAGTTTGTCCATCCGTTTGAGGATGACAAGTAGTAGAGAACAACAATTTTGTGCCAAGTTTTGCCCATAAAGTCTTCCAAAAGTAACTCAAGAATTTAACATCGCGACCAGAAACAATAGTCCTAGGCATGCCATGCAACCTAACGACTTCTCTAAAGAACAAATCCGCAATGTTTGAAGCATCATCGGACAAGCTATAAAATGTGCCATTTTAGAGAATCTATCCACAACAACAAAAATAGAATCCCTCCCCTTCTTAGTCCTAGGCAACCCCAAAATAAAGTCCATAGAAATGTCAATCCAAGTTCTTTTTAAGAATAGCACGCAAAAGTGTTCCCAAAGTTCTATTGACAACTTCAGTTTGTCCATCCGTTTGAGGATGACAAGTAGTAGAAAACAACAATTTTGTGCCAAGTTTAGCCCATAAAGTCTTCCAAAAGTAACTCAAGAATTTAACATCGCGACCAGAAACAATAGTCCTAGGCATGCCATGCAACCTAACGACTTCTCTAAAGAACAAATCCGCAATGTTTGAAGCATCATCGGACAAGCTATAAAATGTGCCATTTTAGAGAATCTATCCACAACAACAAAAATAGAATCCCTCCCCTTCTTAGTCCTAGGCAATCCCAAAATAAAGTCCATAGAAATGTCAATCCAAGTTCTTTTTAAGAATAGCACGCAAAAGTGTTCCCAAAGTTTTATTGACAACTTCAGTTTGTCCATCCGTTTGAGGATGACAAGTAGTAGAAAACAACAATTTTGTGCCAAGTTTAGCCCATAAAGTCTTCCAAAAGTAACTCAAGAATTTAACATCGCGACCAGAAACAATAGTCCTAGGCATGCCATGCAACCTAACGACTTCTCTAAAGAACTAATCCGCAATGTTTGAAGCATCATCGGACAAGCTATAAAATGTGTCATTTTAGAGAATCTATCCACAACAAAAAAAATAGAATCCCTCCCCTTCTTAGTCCTAGGCAACCCCAAAATAAAGTCCATAGAAATGTCAATCCAAGTTCTTTTTAAGAATAGCACGCAAAAGTGTTTCCAAAGTTCTATTGACAACTTCAGTTTGTCCATCCGTTTGAGGATGACAAGTAGTAGAAAACAACAATTTTGTGCCAAGTTTAGCCCATAAAGTCTTCCAAAAGTAACTCAAGAATTTAACATCGCGACCAAAAACAATAGTCCTAGGCATGCCATGCAACCTAACGACTTCGCTAAAGAACAAATCCGCAATGTTTGAAGCATCATCGGACAAGCTATAAAATGTGCCATTTCAGAGAATCTATCCACAACAACAAAAATAGAATCCCTCCCCTTCTTAGTCCTAGGCAACCCCAAAATAAAGTCCATAGAAATGTCAATCCAAGTTCTTTTTAAGAATAGCAGGCAAAAGTGTTGTAGTATCCCGATGCCTAATTTGAGTTAATTATTGGATTAATTATATTTCGGTGGGATCGGAAGGACCGAACCGGGTTCGGATCGTCTGAAGAGGGTTCGGATCGTCCGATCAGGGTTCGGATTGTCCGAAGACAGGTGGCTGGACACAGTGGAAGACATGCAGAGTTCGGATCGTCCGATCAGGGTTCGGATCGTCCGAGACAGGTGGCTGGACACGTGGAAGACATGCAGGGTTCGGATCGTCCGAACAGAGTTCGGATCGTCCGAAGTGTGCCGGATCGGATCTTCCGAAGTGGATCGGATCTTCCGATCGTTGTCTATAAATAGAGGCGCGAGGCTTCACTTTTTACTCGCCAATTCCGAGTGTTTCAGAGCGTTTTAGTCGTTTCTGATGGGTTTCTAGTCTTTTCCCGAGGTTTAGGCACTAGCAGGGAGCTACTGGTTTTGTAGCGGAGCTGTGCTCTAGTTGGGAGCTAGCGGCATCAGTGGGCTGACTACGGACGCAGGCTTGATTCTAGGGCTGATTTCTAGGATCTACTGGTTTGAGGTACGAAAGTACTATCCGAGATAGCAGGATTGAGTATGCTTTACTATGTGTTGCATGTTTATATGTTGCATTATTATCTGTCATATGATGCATGGTTTATTATGCGGCATTTGCATAATCATGTTGAGCCTGACTATTTTTGAGATAGCCTGTTGAGAGGGTGCTCAGCCCTCGTTTATTGTGGATGGTTGGACCCCGTTGGCCGACGGTGGTCAGGTCACCAGGTATATCCACAGGTTTATTTTGGTATGGGAGCCACCTCCTGGTGCGACGGCGCAGAGTGCTACATACCTTGACGTCATTTACATGAGCAGTCTTTCGTTATACCCAGATCCTGGTATCCAGTACATTTTGCATACATGCATGTCATAGTCTTGTATACTCATGCTTTCGGTGCTGAGCGTTTTATGCTCACGTCCTCGGTTTATCTCTGTTTTGGACACCCTATTCGATGGGGCAGGTCTCAGGTTGGACGGTCCAGGAGGGAGCGGACAGGGAGCTGGCAGAGGTTGATCTGTAGTTGTTGGTATTTGTTCTTGGTATTTAGTTCGATCTGGTTGTTTAAGTATTTTGTACTTACAGATTCGATTGGGTTGTATTACTGTTTTTCCGCTGTTTACCTGATTCAGTTTTAAATGTTAATTTTGCATGCTTAAGTTCTGATTAGTAGGTGATTCTGGAACGGGTCACTACATTTATGGTATCAGAGCATGCATTAAGATTTTGGGATTTGGAACTGTTCTTTTGGGTTTAATCTCTGGTAACTTTTGTAGTTAGAGATGTCTGGTTTTGACGACGATGCTAGTAGTCATGGCAGCATTGGACGCTGGGGAGACCGCGACGATCGGGAGCGTCGTCGAGAGCATCGAGAACGTCGTCAACACCGTCGTGATGTGCCTTGGAGTCTTAGTATGCATCGGTTCTTGCAGATGGGGCCGAAACCTCTTTCGGGCGGTGAGACTCCGGATGTTGCAGAGAAATGGCTTGAGAGGATGGAGAGCTGTTTCAAGGCTTTTCAGTGCTCGGCGGAGCAGCAGATTGATACCCTTGATTTCTTGCTGGAGGGTGGTGCGCGTAAGTGGTGGAGGTCACTACATTTTTGGGAAGAAGAAGGGCCCGTGTCAGCCTTGCGGGAAGGATCATCCGACGGAGCGTTGTCGCAAGGTTGCGGGTGCTTGTTACAAGTGCGGTGAGATGGGCCACATGAAGAGAGATTGTCCACAGACGGGCGGAGGATCAGGATATGGTTCTCAGGCTTCAGTTCATCAGAGGCCACAGCAGGGACAGTCTACTCAGGGTTCTAACCTCCGACCGCGTACTCAAGGGCAGGTCTTTGCTCTTAACCAGGATCAGGCTGCTGAGGAGAACGAGAGAGTTATCGCAGGCGCTTTTTTTATTATGTGGATTACCTGCTTACGTTCTCATTGATACTGGTGCATCACATTCATTCATATCTGCGAGATTTGCTAAGCGTCATGCATTACCCTTCACTTCTTTGGGCGTTGTGGTATCTGTTTCCACACCGATGGGTCATTCGGTGTTAGCTAAACGTCTAGTTTTGGGTTGTCCTCTAGAGTTTGAGGGTAATGTTTTAACTGCTAATTTGATGATTCTTGCGATGGAGGATTTTGATTGCATTCTGGGAATAGATGTGCTGACTGTGTTTAGAGCTACTGTGGACTGTTATCAGAAGTTTGTGCAGTTTCGTCCAGTTGAGGGCGACAGTTGGTTTTTCTATGGAGAGGGAGCGCGACCCCCGATGCCCGTGGTTTCTGCTCTGAAAGCCTGTCGTGCTTTAGAGTCGGGCGGGGAAGGCTACCTTATCTATGCTATTGATTCGTCCACAGATAGTGTCGGTATCAGTGACATTCCAGTGGTTTGCGATTTTCCGGATGTTTTTCCCGAGGAGATTCCTGGTTTTCCTCCCGTTCGGGAAGTGGATTTCGGCATTGATTTAGTGCCAGGCACGGCACCAATCTCTAGAGCTCCTTATCGATTAGCTCCATCAGAGATGCAAGAATTGAAACAGCAGTTGCAGGATCTTCTTGACTAGGGGTATATTCGACCCAGTGTGTCCCCGTGGGGAGCACCAGTTCTTTTTGTCAAAAAGAAGGATGGTTCTATGCGGCTCTGCATAGATTATCGGCAGTTGAATCGTGGTACGATAAAGAATAAGTATCCGTTGCCACGGATTGATGATTTATTTGATCAACTGCAAGGTACCTCTGTGTATTCCAAGATTGATTCAAGGTCTGGTTATCATCAGCTTCGAGTTCATCAGGTAGATATATCGAAGACTGCATTCAGGACCCGGTATGGGCATTATGAGTTTCTGGTTATGCCTTTTGGGGTGACGAATGCACCAGCAGTTTTTATGGATCTGATGAATCGGGTTTTTTTCGGGAATTCTTGGATAAGTTTGTTGTGGTGTTTATAGATGATATCTTAATCTATTCGCATGATCAGCAAGAACACGCACAACACTTAAGGATTATTTTACAGAACCTTCGCGAGAATCAGCTTTATGCGAAGTTGAGTAAATGTGAGTTTTGGATTGACAGGGTTGTATTCCTTGGTCATGTCATTTCTAGCAAGGGAGTTTCAGTTGACCCGAGCAAGGTGGAAGCGGTATTGAACTGGTCGCGTCCAACGACAGTAGCCGAGATCCGCAGTTTTCTGGGATTGGCTGGGTATTATCGCCGTTTCATTGTCAACTTCTCTCAGATTGCTAAGCCACTCACTCAGCTCACTCGGGAAGATGTTTCATTTGAGTGGACATCAGAGTGCGAAGAGAGTTTCTTGGAACTTCGCAGACGTTTGACATCTGCGCCTGTTCTGGCTCTACCGTCTGGATTTGGTGGTTTCAGTGTTTACACCGATGCCTCTTTATAGGGACTAGGGTGTGTTCTTATTCAGAATGAGCATGTGATTGCTTATGCGTCGAGAAAGTTGAAGTCTCATGAGGAAAACTATCCTGTTCATGATCTGGAATTAGCAGCGATCGTTTTTGCTTTGAAAATCTGGCGCCATTATCTGTATGGTGAGCGATTTGAGATTTTCACTGATCATAAGAGTTTGAAGTATCTGTTCACTCAGGCTGAGTTCAACATGCGTCAGCGTCGTTGGATGGATCTACTCAAGGATTACGATTGTGAGATCAAGTATCATCCAGGATCTGCGAATCTCACGGTCGATGCTCTTAGTCGCAAGGTGAGATTGTCTGCTCTTTAGACTTGTGCTGTATCTGGGATTATTCAGGATTTCTGTTCGATGGGATTCAATTGTAAGCATCGGAAGGGAACAGAGAGTATCCGTGTAGCTACTATTTTGTCTGAGCCGGTTTTGTATTCTCGGATTAGAGATGCTCAGATGTCTGATTCTAAGGTTCAGAAATTAGCTCGGTTGGCTGATGGAGATAATACTTCTGGATTCCACTATCAGTCCGAGGGTCTTTTGTGCTTATCTGGTCGTATTGTTGTACCGGAAGATGACACTTTGAGGGAGGAGATTTTGTCCCAGGCTCATCGTAGCAGGTTGAGTGTTCATCCGGGGAGCAACAAGATGTATAAGGATTTGAGGACTCGATTTTGGTGGAAAGGTATGAAACGTAATGTTTATCAGTATGTCTCCAAGTGCCTAGTCTGTCAGCAGGTGAAGGCTGAGTATCGACGACCTGGAGGTTTGTTGCAGAATCTTCCTATTCCGGAGTGGAAGTGGGAGCATATCACGATGGACTTCGTGACTCACTTGCCTATGTCTGTGGGGAATAGAGATGCTATCTGGGTGGTAGTGGATCGGCTTACTAAGTCTGCCCATTTTCTTCCGTATAACAGAGATTTCACTTTCGATCGGATGGCACGGTTGTACATTCAGGAGATTGTACGGTTTCATGGTGTGCCCGTGAGTATCGTTAGTGACAGAGATCCTCGATTTACATCTAGATTTTGGGGCAGCTTTCAGCAAGCTTTGGGCACTACCTTGAGTTTGAGTACTGCATATCCTCAGAGACTGACGGTCAGTCAGAGAGGACTATTCGTACTCTTGAGGATATGTTGAGATCTTGTGTGATGGATTTCGGGCCAGCTTGGCAGGATCATCTGCCACTAATAGAGTTTGCACACAACAACAGTTTTCATAGGAGTATTGGTATGTCTCCGTTTGAAGCATTGTATGGTCGACGTTGTCGTACTCCTCTGTTCTGGGAGGAAGTCGGAGAACGACAGGTCAAGGGTCCAGAATTGATTCAGCAGGCCATGGACAAAGTTCTTGTGATCAAACAGCGGATTAAGACTGCTCAGGATCGGCAAGCGAGTTATGCGAACACCAAGCGCAGACCTCTTCATTTTGATGCAGGCGAGAAAGTATTTCTCAAGGTATCGCCTTTTCGGAGGATTCTGAGATTTGGACTCAAGGGTAAGCTATCTCCGAGATTCATTGGTCCTTTTGAGATCTTAGAATGTGTGGGAGATTTGGCCTACAGATTAGCTTTGCCACCGTATCTGTCTAGTGTTCACAATGTGTTTCATGTGTCCTTGTTGAGACGATACGTAGCGGATGAGTCTCATGTTTTGCATCCGACAGAAGTTCAGCTGAATCCGGATTTGTCTTTTTTGGAAAGACCGGTTTCGATCTTAGACCGGAAGGATAAGGTACTGCGGAATAAGACTATTCCTCTTGTCTTAGTGCAGTGGCAGCGCCGAGGTACTGAAGAAGCTACTTGGGAACTAGAGAGTCGCATGCGGTCAGAGCATCCAGAGTTGTTCTAGTTGTAGTATTTTCAGTTATGATTGTAATTTCAGTTGTGCTTTCAGTTGTAATTCATTCTTAAGTTGAATGTATTGTTGTTCAGAATTGTCATTCTTCAGACTCGATTTCGCGGACGAAATCCTTTTTAGAGGGGGAGAATGTAGTATCCCGATGCCTAATTTGAGTTAATTATTGGATTAATTATATTTCGGTGGGATCGGAAGGACCGAACCGGGTTCGGATCGTCTGAAGAGGGTTCGGATCGTCCGATCAGGGTTCGGATCGTCCGAAGACAGGTGGCTGGACACGTGGAAGACATGCAGAGTTCGGATCGTCCGATCAGGGTTCGGATCGTCCGAGACAGGTGGCTGGACACGTGGAAGACATGCAGGGTTCGGATCGTCCGAACAGAGTTCGGATCGTCCGAAGTGTGCCGGATCGGATCTTCCGAAGTGGATCGGATCTTCCGATCGTTGTCTATAAATAGAGGCGCAAGGCTTCACTTTTTACTCGCCAATTCCGAGTGTTCCAGAGCGTTTTAGTCGTTTCTGATGGGTTTCTAGTCTTTTCCCGAGGTTTAGGCACTAGCAGGGAGCTACTGGTTTTGTAGCGGAGCTGTGCTCTAGTTGGGAGCTAGCGGCATCAGTGGGCTGACTACGGACGCAGGCTTGATTCTAGGGCTGATTTCTAGGATCTACTGGTTTGAGGTACGAAAGTACTATCCGAGATAGCAGGATTGAGTATGCTTTACTATGTGTTGCATGTTTATATGTTGCATTATTATCTGTCATATGATGCATGGTTTATTATGCGGCATTTGCATAATCATGTTGAGCCTGACTATTTTTGAGATAGCCTGTTGAGAGGGTGCTCAGCCCTCGTTTATTGTGGATGGTTGGACCCCGTTGGCCGACGGTGGTCAGGTCACCGGTATATCCACAGGTTTATTTTGGTATGGGAGCCACCTCCTGGTGCGACGGCGCAGAGTGCTACATACCTTGACATCATTTACCTGAGCAGTCTTTCGTTATACCCAGATCCTGGTATCCAGTACATTTTGCATACATGCATGTCATAGTCTTGTATACTCATGCTTTCGGTGCTGAGCGTTTTATGCTCACGTCCTCGGTTTATCTCTGTTTTGGACACCCTATTCGATGGGGCAGGTCTCAGGTTGGACGGTCCAGGAGGGAGCGGACAGGGAGCTGGCAGAGGTTGATCTGTAGTTGTTGGTATTTGTTCTTGGTATTTAGTTCGATCTGGTTGTTTAAGTATTTTGTACTTACAGATTCGATTGGGTTGTATTACTGTTTTTCCGCTGTTTGCCTGATTCAGTTTTAAATGTTAATTTTGCATGCTTAAGGTCTGATTAGTAGGTGATTCTGGAACGGGTCACTACAAGTATTCTCAAAGTTCTATTGACAACTTCAGTTTGTCCATCCGTTTGAGGATGACAAGTAGTAGAAAACAACAATTTTGTGCCAAGTTTAGCCCATAAAGTCTTCCAAAAGTAACTCAAGAATTTAACATCGCGACCAGAAACAATAGTCCTTGGCATGCCATGCAACCTAACGACTTCTCTAAAGAACTAATCCGCAATGTTTGAAGCATTATCGGACAAGCTATAAAATGTGTCATTTTAAAGAATCTATCCACAACAAAAAAAATAGAATCCCTCCCCTTCTTAGTCCTAGGCAACCCCAAAATAAAGTCCATAGAAATGTCAATCCAAGTTCTTTTTAAGAATAGCACGCAAAAGTCTTTCCAAAGTTCTATTGACAACTTCAGTTTGTCCATCCGTTTGAGGATGACAAGTAGTAGAAAACAACAATTTTGTGCCAAGTTTAGCCCATAAAGTCTTCCAAAAGTAACTCAAGAATTTAACATCGCCACCAGAAACAATAGTCCAAGGCATGCCATGCAACCTAACGACTTCTATAGAGTTTGCATACAACAACAGTTTTCATAGGAGTATTGGTATGTCTCCGTTTGAAGCATTGTATGGTCGACGTTGTCGTACTCCTCTGTTCTGGGAGGAAGTCGGAGAACGACAGGTCGAGGGTCCAGAATTGATTCAGCAGGCCATGGACAAAGTTCTTGTGATCAAACAGCGGATTAAGACTGCTCAGGATCGGCAAGCGAGTTATGCGAACACCAAGCGCAGACCTCTTCATTTTGATGCAGGCGAGAAAGTGTTTCTCAAGGTATCACCTTTTCGGAGGATTCTGAGATTTGGACTCAAGGGTAAGCTATCTCCGAGATTCATTGGTCCTTTTGAGATCTTAGAATGTGTGGGAGATTTGGCCTACAGATTAGCTTTGCCACCGTATCTGTCTAGTGTTCACAATGTGTTTCATGTGTCCTTGTTGAGACGATACGTAGCGGATGAGTCTCATGTTTTGCATCCGACAGAAGTTCAGCTGAATCCGGATTTGTCTTTTTTGGAAAGACCGGTTTCGATCTTAGACCGGAAGGATAAGGTACTGCGGAATAAGACTATTCCTCTTGTCTTAGTGCAGTGGCAGCGCCGAGGTACTGAAGAAGCTACTTGGGAACTAGAGAGTCGCATGCGGTCAGAGCATCCAGAGTTGTTCTAGTTGTAGTATTTTCAGTTATGATTGTAATTTCAGTTGTGCTTTCAGTTGTAATTCATTCTTAAGTTGAATGTATTGTTGTTCAGAATTGTCATTCTTCAGACTCGATTTCGCGGACGAAATCCTTTTTAGAGGGGGAGAATGTAGTATCCCGATGCCTAATTTGAGTTAATTATTGGATTAATTATATTTCGGTGGGATCGGAAGGACCGAACCGGGTTCGGATCGTCTGAAGAGGGTTCGGATCGTCCGATCAGGGTTCGGATCGTCCGAAGACAGGTGGCTGGACACGTGGAAGACATGCAGAGTTCGGATCGTCCGATCAGGGTTCGGATCGTCCGAGACAGGTGGCTGGACACGTGGAAGACATGCAGGGTTCGGATCGTCCGAACAGAGTTCGGATCGTCCGAAGTGTGCCGGATCGGATCTTCCGAAGTGGATCGGATCTTCCGATCGTTGTCTATAAATAGAGGCGCGAGGCTTCACTTTTTACTCGCCAATTCCGAGTGTTCCAGAGCGTTTTAGTCGTTTCTGATGGGTTTCTAGTCTTTTCCCGAGGTTTAGGCACTAGCAGGGAGCTACTGGTTTTGTAGCGGAGCTGTGCTCTAGTTGGGAGCTAGCGGCATCAGTGGGCTGACTACGGACGCAGGCTTGATTCTAGGGCTGATTTCTAGGATCTACTGGTTTGAGGTACGAAAGTACTATCCGAGATAGCAGGATTGAGTATGCTTTACTATGTGTTGCATGTTTATATGTTGCATTATTATCTGTCATATGATGCATGGTTTATTATGCGGCATTTGCATAATCATGTTGAGCCTGACTATTTTTGAGATAGCCTGTTGAGAGGGTGCTCAGCCCTCGTTTATTGTGGATGGTTGGACCCCGTTGGCCGACGGTGGTCAGGTCACCGGTATATCCACAGGTTTATTTTGGTATGGGAGCCACCTCCTGGTGCGACGGCGCAGAGTGCTACATACCTTGACGTCATTTACCTGAGCAGTCTTTCGTTATACCCAGATCCTGGTATCCAGTACATTTTGCATACATGCATGTCATAGTCTTGTATACTCATGCTTTCGGTGCTGAGCGTTTTATGCTCACGTCCTCGGTTTATCTCTGTTTTGGACACCCTATTCGATGAAGCAGGTCTCAGGTTGGACGGTCCAGGAGGGAGCGGACAGGGAGCTGGCAGAGGTTGATCTGTAGTTGTTGGTATTTGTTCTTGGTATTTAGTTCGATCTGGTTGTTTAAGTATTTTGTACTTACAGATTCGATTGGGTTGTATTACTGTTTTTCCGCTGTTTACCTGATTCAGTTTTAAATGTTAATTTTGCATGCTTAAGGTCTGATTAGTAGGTGATTCTGGAACGGGTCACTACAAGTGTTCTCAAAGTTCTATTGACAACTTCAGTTTGTCCATCCGTTTGAGGATGACAAGTAGTAGAAAACAACAATTTTGTGCCAAGTTTAGCCCATAAAGTCTTCCAAAAGTAACTCAAGAATTTAACATCGCGACCAGAAACAATAGTCCTTGGCATGCCATGCAACCTAACGACTTCTCTAAAGAACTAATCCGCAATGTTTGAAGCATTATCGGACAAGCTATAAAATGTGTCATTTTAAAGAATCTATCCACAACAAAAAAAATAGAATCCCTCCCCTTCTTAGTCCTAGGCAACCCCAAAATAAAGTCCATAGAAATGTCAATCCAAGTTCTTTTTAAGAATAGCACGCAAAAGTCTTTCCAAAGTTCTATTGACAACTTCAGTTTGTCCATCCGTTTGAGGATGACAAGTAGTAGAAAACAACAATTTTGTGCCAAGTTTAGCCCATAAAGTCTTCCAAAAGTAACTCAAGAATTTAACATCGCCACCAGAAACAATAGTCCAAGGCATGCCATGCAACCTAACGACTTCTATAAAGAACAAATCCGCAATGTTTGAAGCATCATCGGACAAGCTATCAAATGTGCCATTTTAGAGAATCTATCCACAACAACAAAAATAGAATCCCTCCCCATCTTAGTCCTAGGCAATCCAAAAATAAGTCCATAGAAATGTCAATCCAAGGTCTTTTAGGAATAGCACGCAAAAGTGTTCCCAAAGTTTTATTGACAACTTCAGTTTGTCCATCCGTTTGAGGATGACAAGTAGTAGAAAACAACAATTTTGTGCCAAGTTTAGCCCATAAAGTCTTCCAAAAGTAACTCAAGAATTTAAAATCGCGACCAGAAACAATAGTCCTAGGCATGCCATGCAACTAGCGACTTCTCTAAAGAAAAAATCCGCAATGTTTGAAGCATCATCTGATTTTATGACAAGCTATAAAATGTGCCATCTTAGAGAATCTATCCACAACAACAAAAATAGAATCCCTCCCCTTCTTAGTCCTAGGCAACCCCAAAATAAAGTCCATAGAAATGTCAATCCAAGTTCTTTTTAAGAATAGCACGCAAAAGTGTTTCCAAAGTTCTATTGACAACTTCAGTTTGTCCATCCGTTTGAGGATGACAAGTAGTAGAAAACAACAATTTTGTGCCAAGTTTAGCCCATAAAGTCTTCCAAAAGTAACTCAAGAATTTAACATCGCGACCAGAAACAATAGTCCAAGGCATGCCATGCAACCTAACGACTTCTCTAAAGAACAAATCCGCAATGTTTGAAGCATCATCGGACAAGCTATCAAATGTGCCATTTTAGAGAATCTATCCACAACAACAAAAATAGAATCCCTCCCCTTCTTAGTCCTAGGCAATCCCAAAATAAAGTCCATAGAAATGTCAATCCAAGTTCTTTTTAAGGAATAGCACGCAAAAGTGTTCCCAAAGTTCTATTGACAACTTCAGTTTGTCCATCCGTTTGAGGATGACAAGTAGTAGCAAACAACAATTTTGTGCCAAGTTTAGCCCATAAAGTTTTCCAAAAGTAACTCAAGAATTTAACATCGCGACCAGAAACAATAGTCCTAGGCATGCCATGCAACCTAACGACTTCTCTAAAGAACAAATCCGCAATGTTTGAAGCATCAGTCTGTTTGACAAGCTATAAAATGTGCCATTTTAGAGAATCTATCCACAACAAAAAAAATAGAATCCCTCCCCTTCTAGTCCTAGGCAACCCCAAAATAAAGTCCATAGAATGTCAATCCAAGTTCTTTTTAAGAATAGCACGCAAAAGTGTTCCCAAAGTTCTATTGACAACTTCAGTTTGTCCATCCGTTTGAGGATGACAAGTAGTAGAAAACAACATTTTGTGCCAAGTTTAGCCCATAAAGTCTTCCAAAAGTAACTCAAGAATTTAACATCGCGACCAGAAACAATAGTCCTAGGCACGCCATGCAACTAACGACTTCTCTAAAGAACAAATCCGCAATGTTTGAAGCATCATCGTTTATGACAAGCTATAAAATGTGCCATCTTAGAGAATCAATCCACAACAACAAAAATACAATCCCTCCCCTTCTTAGTCCTAGGCAACCCCAAAATAAAGTCCATAGAATGTCAATCCAAGTTCTTTTTAAGAATAGCACGCAAAAGTGTTCCAAAAGTTCTATTGACAACTTCAGTTTGTCCATCCGTTTAGAGGATGACAAGTAGTAGAAAACAACAATTTTGTGCCAAGTTTAGCCCATAAAGTTTTCCAAAAGTAACTCAAGAAGTTAACATCGCGACCAGAAACAATAGTCCTAGCTATGCCATGCAACCTAAAGAACAAATCCGCAATGTTTGAAGCATCATCGGTTTTATGACAAGCTATAAAATGGTCCATCTTAGAGAATCTATCCACAACAAAAAAAATACATCCCTTCCCCTTCTTAGTCCTATGCAACCCCAAAATAAAGTCCATAGAAATGTCAATCCAAGTTCTTTTTAAAATAGCACGCAAAAGTGTTCCAAAGTTCTATTGACAACTTCAGTTTGTCCATCCGTTTGAGGATGACAAGTAGTAGAAACAAACAATTTTGTGCCAAGTTTAGCCCATAAAGTTTTCCAAAAGTAACTCAAGAATTTTAACATCGCGACCAGAACAATAGGTCCTAGGCATGCCATGCAACCGTAAAATAAGCAAATCCGCAATGTTTGAAGCATCATCGTTTTATGACAAGCTATAAAATGTGCCATCTTAGAGAATCGATCCACAACAACAAAAATACAATCCTCCCCTTCTTAGTCCTAGGCAACCCCAAAATAAAGTCCATAGAATGTCATCCAGTTCTTTTTAAGAAATATAGCACGCAAAAGTGTTCCCAAAGTTCTATTGACAACTTCAGTTTGTCCATCCGTTTGAGGATGACAAGTAGTAGAAAACAACATTTGTGCCAAGTTTAGCCCATAAAGTTTTCCAAAGTTACTCAAGAATTTTAACATCGCGACCAGAAACAATAGTCCTAGGTATGCCATGCAACCTAAGAACAAATCCGCAATTTTTGAAGCATCATCGGTTTTATGACAAGCTATAAAATGTGCCAATTTAGAGAATCAATCCACAACAACAAAAAATACAATCCCTCCCCTTCTTAGTCCTAAGCCAACCCCAAAATAAAGTCCTAGAAATGTCAATCCAAGTTCTTTTAAGAATAGCACGCAAAAGTGTTCCAAAGTTCTATTGACAACTTCAGTTTGTCCATCCGTTGAGGATGACAAGTAGTAGAAAACAACAATTTTGTGCCAAGTTTAGCCCACAAAGTATTCCAAAAGTAACTCAAGGAATTTAACATCTCGACCAGAAACAATAGTCCTGGCATGCCATGCAACCTCTAACACTTCTCTAAAGAACAATCCGCAATTGTTTGAGCATCATCGGTTTTATGACAAGTTATTAAAATGTGTCCATTTTAGAGAAGCTAATCCACAACAACAAAAATACATCCCTCCCCTATCTTAGTCCTAGGCAACCCCAAAATAAAGTCCATAGAAATGTCAATCCAAGTTCTTTTTAAGAATAGCACGCAAAAGTGTTCCCAAAGTTCTATTGACAACTTCAGTTTGTCCATCCGTTTGAGGATGCAAGTAGTAGTAGAAACAACAATTTTGTGCAAGTTTAAGCCCATAAAGTCTTTCCAAAAGTAACTCCAGAATTTAACATCGCGACCAGAAACAATCGTCCTAGGCATGCCATGCAACCTAACGAGCTTCTGCTAAAGACATAATCCGCAATGTTGAAGCATCATCGGTTTTATGACAAGCTATAAAATGTGCCATCTTATAGGAAATCTATCCACAACAACAAAAAATACAATCCCTCCCCTTCTTAGTCCTAGGCAACCCCAAAAATAAAGTCCATAGAAAATGTCAAGCCAAGTTCTTTTTAAGAATACCACGCAAAGTGTTCCCAAAGTTCTATTGACAACTTCAGTTGGTCCATCACCGTTTGAGGATGACAAGTAGTATGAAACAACAATTTTGTGCCAAGTTTTAGCCCATAAAGTCTTCCAAAAGTAACTCAAGAATTTAACATCGCGACCAGAAACAATAGTCCTAGGCATGCCATGCAACCTAACGACTTCTCTAAAGAACAAATCCGCAATGTTTGAAGCATCATCGGACAAGCTATAAAATGTGCCATTTTAGAGAATCTATCCACAACAAAAAAATAGAATCCCTCCCCTTCTTAGTCCTAGGCAACCCCAAAATAAAGTCCATATAAATGTCAGTCTAAGTTCTTTTTAAGAATAGCACGCAAAAGTGTTCCCAAAGTTCTATTGACAACTTCAGTTTGTCCATCCGTTTGAGGATGACAAGTAGTAGCAAACAACAATTTTGTGCCAAGTTTAGCCCATAAAGTTTTCCAAAAGTAACTCAAGAATTTAACATCGCGACCAGAAACAATAGTCCTAGGCATGCCATGCAACCTAACGACTTCTCTAAAAAACAAATCCGCAATGTTTGAATCATCATCAGACAAGCTATAAAACGTGCCATTTTAGAGAATCTATCCAACAAAAAAAATAGAATCCCTCCCCTTCTTAGTCCTAGGCAACCCCAAAATAAAGTCCATAGAAATTTCAATCCAAGTTCTTTTAAGAATAGCAACGCAAAAGTGTTCCCAAAGTTCTATTGACAACTTCAGTTTGTCATCCGTTTGAGGATGACAAGTAGTAGAAAACAACAATTTTGTGCCAAGTTTAGCCCATAAAGTCTTCCAAAGTAACTCAAGAATTTAACATCGCGACCAGAAACAATAGTCCTAGGCATGCCATGCAAACCTAAGAACAAATCCGCAATGTTTGAAGATCATCGGTTTTATGAAGCATATAAAATGGTGCCATCTTAGAGATCAATCCACAAACACAAAAATAATCCCTCCCTTCTTGTCCAGCAACCCCAAAATAAAGTCCATAGAAAGTCATCCAGTTTTTAAGAATAGCACGCAAAAGTGTTCCAAAGTATTGACAACTTCAGTTTGTCCATCGTTTGAGGATGACAAGTAGTAGAACAACAATTTTGTGCCAAGTTTTGACATAAAGTCTTCAAAAGTAAATCAAGAATTTAACATCGCGACCAGAAACAAATAGTCCTATGCATGCCATGAAAACCAACGAATTCTCTTGTGGGGACCCGGATGATAAGCAAGTTCTGATTAATCATCATTGGGAGAATTTAATCAATTAGAAACAGGGGTCTAATTTTTTTTTTAAATATTGCGGGAAAACGTAGTAAAATACACACACCCCACTAATATACATATCCGTATATAAAATACAAGTCCATTGACTACCAAATCATTCAATAAGGTTTTTTAAACAAACTACTATCAAGTGTACAACCCTATCTATTAATCCACGTATGGAGCCTCCACTCTAATCACGATCTCTCCTCATCTCCTGGACCTGATTGCTTGTCACACTTTGTCAATACCACATAAGACAAGGACAACAGCCGGATAACTCGGTGAGTATAATCCAAGTATACTCAATGAAACATGCCACTCATATAAACA